>NC_090869.1:54160952-54173452 GCF_036669935.1 Montipora foliosa | reverse complement strand
AAGTGCTATGAGAGAGACACCTGGATCAGCCAACAAGGTAATACATGTAGTTTAACATTACTTAACGAGATATATTTGACGCGGTCTTTACGTGAAACGTCAAGCAACAAGTTTCTCTAGGCATCCTTGCCATAACCGCAGGACAGCTACATTAATTAGTATTTTTTCAAAGAACTTACGTAATGTGCTGTAATTATTACAGTATATATTGTTTTATTCAAAACTGAACTAAGAATATGAGATTTCAGGCATGTTCATTGGCTCGCTGGACACACGCTATCAGTTCTTATTAAAAACTTTTAAAGACTATAATGTGGTTGATGGCAGAATGAGGAAAATGAAATGAAATGAACTCTGATCTACTCTGCAAGTTTCTCGCTAGCATTGTCATTTGATTTACTTGCCCGTAGGCGTGACACTTAATATTTGTAAATGTAACGTCATTGCAGACCTGGTAGTAGCGCCAGCCTTCTCTCGTTACTGTGCTTCTGTTTACTGGGTTGTGGCGACGATGACGTCAACAGGTTATGGAGATATCCACGCTCATAACACGTTTGAAATGGGTAAGGCTTCCTTTCTGTCTTCGTACTGTCGGCCTCTATGATAAGCAAGTATCAAGAAGACCACTAGTACGAACTTTCTCTATCCAAAGCTTCTGCGCTTTCTTTAATTTAGATCGGGTGAATGTTTTTTTCTTCAAGCTTGAATTTGTAGTTCACAAGAAATTGAAGCAAAGACGGAGGCCACTGCAACGGCAGTACCGCAAAGCAATTATAAAGCTAAACAAGATTAATAAGGAAAAAATATTTGTATTGAACTTGCAGCTAACAATTCCGCAAATTTCTTTTGAATTCCGTCCTCTGCAAAACCACAACTTAACATTTTTACGACGACAGTGAGAAGTTCTTTCTCTATTATTAGTTTAAAATCGTTTGAAGCAATCGAGTAAACTGGATGGGATTTTGCAAAATTCTCACGATAGCGCAATTTTATGCGACAGGCTTGTTGCTGTGGTTACAAATTCCCCCGCCGGTCTATTATAACAATTTTTTTTTTCAACGATGCGGAAGGCCGAATTCCGTTTTAGAGAAGAACGATTTGAATTGTGCATGTAGTTATGCACGGATCGAGGCTTGTGAAGCCATTTTTCGCTTTATAAAAAAACAGGGAAAAGATTAAAAGAGAAATTATGTCAAAACTAAGGGTCACTAAGCTATTAAAGGTGAGTTACAAACAAGCACTCATCACAAGCTGTCTTTACGTTTCACTCGAAGCTTCCTGTCTATGTATGAATTTATATTTTTAGCTCTAGCAAGCTTTGTGATGATTTTTGGGAAGCCCCTCTTTGGATTCATCCTCGGTAGCATCGCCTCCACGTTGGCAAATGCTGAGATCAGACGAGTGAAGTATGAGGAGAAACTCGGAGCTATTCAGGTATGGCGTGAGAATTATTGCAAGAATCCAGGACTCGACCAGAAGTAACAACATAAGGTGTGTTCTCCAACCTTCTGTCATGTGAGTCCTAAGTCACACGTAGTACATTCTTCTTAGGGGTTTATGGCCGTCGAAAAAAAGTCCGGGACAATCTTGGAGCTCAGCTCAAGTCACAAGTCGCTGTAAACAAGCTAATCACAAACTTGACCCAATCATAGCTTTTTCAAATTCAAAATGTTGTTTTGGATCAATTAACGGTTTAGCTTGTTTCCCAAGATCTTTGCACGAACCTCCGTAGCTGCCCCTCTCGACCGCGTTCTTGACTGAGTGTCAGGGTATCGAGAGGATTTATTTGAAGCATCCGCAGTGATGGGTCGTTCCCTCTGTGTGGATTACTAAGCTTAAGGAGACGCGAAATAGTTTCTCCTTTTTTCAAACAAATAAACATATTCTGTTTTTAGATACAGTTAGGGTAATCATATCAAGACAAAATTTGGCCAGGCTATTAAGTACCCTCCAAAATAACGTTACCATGGCAACGATATAAGGCATTTCCTTGAGCCTTAAAATCAACATTTATTGTCTTTAAAAAAAAAAACGGGACGGTGACATCTTTCCATTCAGCGTTACCAAATAATGTTAGAAATAATATCTAAAATATTTAAAATTCAACAAAATCTGTAGGTCAGTTTTTCAGAAAACTAAGTTTTTTTGAAATGCGTTTTGTTTTTGAAAGACAGCCATTTTAAATTAATCTAAGCTAAAATGCAAAACATGAAAAAAATTTACCGTCCGGAAGCAGAGATATAAGCGAGTAAAGTTGCAAAATCAGGAAAAATAAGGGGGTTACAATATCGGTGACCATGAAACCGTTTGTATACAATTTTCCTTGTTTTCGTGAACAGGAGATGTCTATTTACATTCCATATGTATAGGAATTAGAAGAAAGGTGATCGAAACTAGCGGTATTTGTATATTTCTGGTGACCCACTTTGAATCGTGAGCTGACGCGAGCAGCTTTTAGAATTGCGTGTGTGGCTTACGCGCGCCTCCTTAAGGAGGCTCGAAAGGGTTTTCGGCTGAGCGCGCGCGTTTGGAAAGAAGAATCACCTTTCCTACAGTGTTGACGTTTTGCCAATTACAGATTACTGCTCGCCTAGCCAAGGGAACGTGATCAAAGTTGAGGTGCTGTAGTCAGTGACTCAGTTAAACAGGGCAACTCTTTTTCTCAAAATGTATCGCTCAAGTATCGCTCTTACCAGGGAAAATTTTCTCCACATAAACATGGCCTTATATACAGTACCAAAGAACTTATTGAGGTGCTTGGAGATGGAGCCTTTTGTTTTCTTTCTTTTTTCATGGTAAATGAGATTCATCCACTATTTTTTCAGGCACACATGTCTGATCAAAAGATCCCAGAAGCGCTGAAAAATCGAGTAATGAACTGTTATAATTTCATCTGGGATAAAAACAAGTAAGTTGAAGCCTTCTACGACCAGGAAAAGTGTTTTTTTTCTCCTCAGGAACGGTTAAATTGCTTTAAGTAGTCTTTTCAATCACCTACTACCCGCAAAAAGTGCAGAAAAAGGATACGAACAACTACTTGCTCAATGTGGATGACACCTCCATAAAGTTGAGAAGTGATTGCCTGAAAGTTGGGTCACGCAGTTTCCGAACAATGGACTCCTCGATGCTTGGGTCTCGTTGCACAATTTTACACGAAAAAACCAACATGAACACACTACACGTGTACTCCACTCTTGTGCAACTACATATTAGCCAGTGGCGTTCTCGTCGAAGTCGTCATTGCGTTAAATCCCAACTGTGACCATGGTGACAGCAACCAAAGGTTGGTCCGGTAAATATTTGAATGGCTGTCGTTGCCGTTTGCTGGACGACGTAAAATCCAAAGTGGAATTTGAAATATCACATTTTTTCTAGTAGTCAATTGCTTACTTGCTCAAGCACCGGATAGTCACTCTTAGAAGATGATCAAATTAAGTCAAGAGCTAACATTGTATCCGTTTATTTATAGAGGCATAGATCAGGGCGCTTTATTCTACGACATGCCAGTTTGTATGAAGGGCGAATTGTGCTTAGAAATGGTTAAGGACATCGTATACTCGGTAAGTTGTCTCATTCCGGAAGTACAATCATACTCACCTCGAGGTATAAGAAGGAGGAGTGGTTCATTCATTCCGGAAGTTGACAATCGTACTCACCTCGAGGTAAAAGGAGGAAGAGTGGTGCATGGGTCTTAAGAACCTTCCAAGTTTGCGTATTTCTAGTGACTGGTCGACCGATCGATTTGAAGTGCACATGCATGTACATGCTCAAAAACCTTTCATTGGGAAAACGCTAAACGCCGAATTTCTAGAGCCATTGTCTGAATCATTTGTGGATTTCTTTCCCAACAAAATTGTCAGAATTCGCAATGATCTACATGTTTTCTTGTAGTGCTAAAACCGAGTCGTGTATGGCTAGCCAGTTCCTTAGTAAATTCAGGCCGGTTAATAAGGAACCGATCTTTGGATATGTTCACAAGCTGTGCACAAAGTCTTGTGCACTTGATCCTATTCCATCGTCTGCATTTCAGAGGTGTCAGCGTCGCCTAGTTCTATTGATAACTCGTACGGTTAAGGGCCCACAGACGGATTGCTAAGGAAGTGGGCTGTTACTTCAGGTGACTGATGTCATCATCTCATGAGCTGACCAGAACTCCCTCTCACTTTCCCATACATACGTATCACGTATTGGCTGCTACATGGCGCAAAAGTAAAAAGTAAGCAAAAATCACCGCACGAACTGTCAGATCAACTGCCCATGCATAAACGAAGAGACTTCCGGTTTGAGAAAAAGCTAAATTTCCAGTGGTCTTTAAATTGATTTAATTTTTTTTATATGGCACGTTTCTCCACAAAACACAGAATATAGCTACACATTGATTTTTTCATATCATCTCTTTTGAAAATGTTATGGGTTTTTCAGTATCGTTTATCTCCTTAAAAATAACATTTTTCAAAATGAAAATAAAACCATGCTTGGCTGGATGCAAAAACGAATAAAAATAATCAAACGACTGATTAAATAACCCAAATTGTGTAGCACGTAGACAAATTTAGAGTTTTCTTTGATTGGCCACGTGTCCATGGGCGTGGAATAATGACGCAATAACTATGGTCATTGGTTTACAAAAGTTGGAGACTGACCAAAATAATGCCAAATTCTCTAAAATTACTTAACCATTACATCCTTAGCAACGCACCCCGAAACACACGTCAGTAGGCCCTTAACTTGTCGCTTCAAGGTAGCCAATTACCCGATGTATCTAAAGTTAGCGCGATTAAGCCATTGTTAAAAAAGAGCGGAGCTGATCATGAGAACTTTTCCAATTGCCGGCCAGTATCGAATTTGTATTTTCTATCTGAAATCACGGAGAAAGCAGTTGCATCACAATTATGTGATCATTTAAATGGTAACAAGGCTTTACTTTAAAGAATTTCAATCAGCGTATAAATGCTATCATACTACTGAAACCACACTTGTCCGAGTCCAGATTGATGTTTTGAAAGCTGTTGACGACAACGAATCTGTTATTCTACTATTGCTTGACTTATTGGCTGCATTTGATACTGTCGATCACACAATTTTGGTATCAAGACTGGCAAATCGTTTCAGAATTAAGGGCACTGCTCTTAATTGGTTTCTTTCAGTTGTTTCTGTTAATGGTATTGATTCGTCACTAAGAAATCTGCAATGTGGAGTACCGCAGAGATCAGTGTTAGGCCCTTTACTGTATTTACTTTACACAAGTTCCTTTGGTGATATAGTCAGAAAGCATGGCATACCATTTCATCTGTATGCAGATGATGCTGTGTAGCAAACTTAAGCTGAATCAAGATCAGACGGAACTTTTAGTTGTTAGTTCAAGATATCAAGCACGCCCAACCCCCCCCCCCCCCCCCCCCACCCCTCAGCCATATCCAAATGGGAGATGGTATTATCTGTCCCTGTAAACATGCTAGGAAGCTAGGCGTTGGATTTGATAAGTATTTCGATTTTAGTGAGGACGTTAATTATAATTTGACGTGCAAGGTCGTTTTTTTCCGCATTTGCGGTATTAAGATTAGGCGGCGATATTTATCCTATGATACTGCTCAGACTATCGTTCACGCTTACATGACATCGAGTTTAGATTACTGTAATGCCCTACTTACTATGGTCTTCCTAAGTATCTGATTGGGTGACTTCAACTTGTGCAGAATTCTGCACCTCGGCTAGTTACTGCGCCGAGAAAGTATGATCATATTACACCGATTCTTAGGCATTTACACTGGCTCCCTGTGCGCTATAGTATTATTTTTAAAACATTGTTAATGACTTATAAGGCTCTCAGCGGTCAATCACCTAGCTTCATGAAAGACCTGCTGAAGTATAAGAACTCGAGCCGTGTATTACGATCTTCAAACAAGCATTTGCTTGATGAGCCCTTGGCTAATTTAAAAGCCTATGCCGATAGGGTTCTGACTCCGTTGCTGCTCCAAAGTTGTGGAATAAGTTACCATTGGACATTAGGCTATCGTTGTAAGTTACTTTATTATTCCACTATTACGCCATTTTACCATATTTGGTCAATAGAACGCGCAAAATATGAAACGGTAATTATTTATTATTATTATCATATATTTTCCCCTTTCGAATCCAATGGAATGCGCCAGTTACTTAAACAAGGAGTCAGTTGTTCCACGGCTGAGTAAGTAGGAGGCACTGGTGTCCTTACACGACATCAAACACTGCTTGACATACTACAGGGATGAAAGAAAATTAGAACTATAATTAGTTGGACACATAATCGCTGAATAGACCCACGCAAGGCCTTTCACTAGCTCGGTGTTAATAGATCAAAAGATCACTGGCTTTACAATGGTGAAACACGTCTCCCAATGGCGAAGAGATTTAGCGCAACAAGAAAATAGACTAAGATATGCACTGCTTTGAAGTAATTCAATTACCTTTAACTGCCTTTTGTATATTTTCACTTACTTTTTCGTTTGAATAACCCAGGTTCCACTGTTCGAGGGCACCCAGCTTCCATTCGTTCGTCTTCTATGTACCAAAGTCAAACCATTGTATTTTCACGCGGGTGAATATGTCGTGCGCAAAGGAGATATAGGACAGGAGATGTTCATTATCCGTAAAGGATTGGTAAGGAGTTAAATAAATTAACTGATTAATCCGTCCTTCAATAGACCTTTTTGCCGATACGGCGGCCATTTTTATTTCTATTGTTTCGGATAGCCACTATGGGATGCCCAGGGGGCAAATACATATTAACTTGCCCCCTGGGCATCCCATAACGTCTTTCGAAACAATAGAAATCAAAATGGCCGCCCTATCGGTAAAGAGGTCTATTCCAGGTGGTCAACGCCTAGATCTAGTATAGCTGGTTTTCACGTTATGTCATCGAAGTCATGTTAGTGGACGAAAACAAAAGATCTCTTATTATGTGCTTTTGTTCGTCCACCAGCAATTATACATTGCAGCATAGACCTTATTCATGAATGGCGGTCAATTTACAATTCTTTTGTCGAAGTGCAAATTAGCCTACCAAGCCTCCATACCATACAGTGAATTAAAAAGAATTCTTTCTTTAAAAAGAGGGTTGGTAGGCGAATTTGCACGGGGACAAAAGAATTATAAATGTGACTGCCATTTATGAATAAGGTCTATTGTATCTGTGTCTCTAGAGATTGGATGCAAACAACCTATTTAGGTATCGACCCCCACCTATCCTGGCCTTAATATCTAGAGCACATTTGTGATAAAAATAGTAAGAGTAGAAATAATAATACTAATTTAGGTGTTATCTTAGTAATTACTAATAAGGATTTTTTTATTCTTTTGTGGATCCATATTTACCACATTTTTGCATATCGTAAGGGAAAAAACTATATAAAGTCATTAATATTGTTCAAAAGCTAGACTGCAAAATAGAGAAATTAGAATCATTAAAGACGTAACTTTACAAGGTCGTACCAGACCATATTATGTTAACTTACATTTATTAAAATTCCGCGATATTTTAAAAAATGTGTATATGTTTAATTCTGAATGATCATCCTTGTGGCGATAGGCCTTTTAATTATTGTGTATCTTTACTTTCTGACCAACATAATTATTTCTCACGAAGTGCGTCTTCCGGATCAATTACTTCTTACTCACTTGAGAAAAACTGTAAGAAAATTTTTCCCAACCGCCATTGATAAATATTCAGATAGTTCGACCTTTCTCTTGACACTCGCAACACCGCACCCTGTCTCTTCAAACAATTTGCCCAGTAGTTATTTTCTATAATTTACTTATTAGCGCGTCAAGAGTCTACTTATTCAGTTTCGTGATTGACAGGCTATGTTCTCTTTTCTCCGCAACGAAATGTTATTGTTTAATGGGAGCTCAATTCATAGAAGGATTAATATGATCGGACACCAGAATGGCCGATGGTCTAAGTAAAACAAGACGCCAAGTAGGCGTTCACGTGGGATGCACTGATCAATGCAAGGAACAGGCAGGGGCTTTCAAAATAAATGCTAGTTGTTTTTGATATTACGGGTGCTGTATCATCTCAAACCTCTTCTTCCATTTTGGCTCTGGCTGTGAGGCGCAGAGCTAAAAATCGAGAGCGGTTTGTGATTCGTTGCAGTAGACTGCTAGCAGTCCCTTCTAAGTCAGTCGAACCCGCCCGTTCTTGTTACGCAAAAGAGCCGAGGGGATAATGGGGACAGAGCGAAATAGACGGACTGCAAGCTTTTTTGTAACTGACGTGTTCAGAATTTCCCGTTGCACCAGGAACGGAAGATTCGGATTGATCCGTTGACAATGGACCACTGGCAGATTTTTTCAACGAGTTAATTACTTCTTGTCAGATTGTGACGCCAATTTGTCTTAGATTTTCCCTGGCAGAGGATAAACACTATATGGCCTTTGTGGTAGATTTCGACTGTTTATCCCTTCAAATGGGTAACATTGAATCCAAACAAGAGCAGAAACTTGCGGTCGAAGCTCTCCCATATCGGCAAGGATGTTATGGCTGTGCTACCACCTGGTTTCGGCAAGACCATTATTTATCAAAACTTTGTCCTCTTAAAGGATATTGATGATACAAATCAAACGCCATCGATCGTGGTAATCGTTCCTCGTCGCAGCCCACACCGACGTCCAGATTCGGTCGAACGATTATATTTTATGGGTAGTTGCCTTTGAGAAGAAGGGAAATTTGTTAAATGACGTGGCTTTAAAAAAGCATTGAGTCATCTTTTCTGCAGAACAAGCTCTGTCTTCAGACTTCAATGATTTGATATAATGATGATGAGTCGTCCTTTTGCCCATGAGATGATTGTAGACGAACGTCACAACGTCGAAACTTGCCAAAACACTCCAGCATTCAAGATAATATTTATTCTGAAAATTTGGCAAAAAATCCGAGGCCTCTCCTTGCTTACGTTTTCTACTTCTCTTTTTACCGAGCTCCTTTGGATTGTCGCTCGTTAAAGTGCTCCTGTGATTTTTAAAAAAGATGACTTCCTTTTTTTCTTCAGATTTTGAAAGTGTATTTGCTTAACAACTGACTGGCAAAATTTTGACCTTTGACTTTTATCCAAAGGCCGTTTACTTTCAGTGTGATTTCACGGTCCGCCATTACTCATGTTCAAACCTGACTGATTGGACCTCAGAGGGTTGGTTCCAGGGAAAAGTGACGTCAAAGGCTCACTAGATTAAAATTCCAAGGTGTGAATGCAGCTTATTATTATGCAAAACGCAAGGTTGAAAGTCTGAAAGCCCAAAACTCCGGTGCTGCATATTATAACAGCGGTGTACACACGCATTGGCTTCTTAAACTAGTGAGCCTTTGACATCATTTTAGCCTCGATCCAGCTCTCTCAAGATCTTAAAGTTAGTAATGGTGGACCGTTAAATAGGAAAATTCCATTTAAAATAAACAGGTGTCTTTTAAATCTAGGCTTAAAACTGTGGTCGCTTAGTGTTTACAGAAAAGCCTGCAGTTCCTCTATCCTTATCTCGCTCTATCCCCATTCTCACCCTCGGTTCGCTTGCGTGACAAAAAGCAATCTATCATTGTAGCCACAAACATTGTTCTCACCAGGCCACGCCCTTGCGGGATTCCCGCAAGAAAAATAGAAATGGCGCATAAAAAGACACGCAAATGCGCCCACTTGGGCGCACAAGGATGCTATGAGCAAAACAGACTTTTACAAGTAAGTTAGGAGTTTTTTAGTGGTCAAGCGAATACTACAGCTCTTTACTTCTTCAACTGAGTCAAAAAAGTTGATCAAAATATTCAAAGCCTTTAATAATTTTCGTCCGACACACAAGGGTAGCACGGCTTCGACATCTTGACCGTCATATTGGATCAGGTGCGTGCTAATGTTATTCGTCGTGGCACACAGAAAATTAGATTCTTTCGCCCTAAAGTACCAAGGATTTAAGAAAAGTGTAGAAAATCATCCAAACGCTGGTAAACGTAGCAAGCAAAGATCAAAACGCTGTTTTACTGAAGAAAGACCGTGTTTTTCAGAGTGAATGGCAGTCAAATTAAAGATGCTTGCCTATGATGCCAACAAAGATGACCTATAAGCCTTATGATCTGTCTCGAGGCAAACAAATCACGTGCATTTACAATATTGTCGAAGGCCCACCATTGCAAAAGTTCCAATTTGAACAAGGATTTTTCCACCCTTGTCATGAAGCGCAAGTATTAAACTTTGTCCCACCTAACTCCTGCAGGGCCCCTGTTTTTCAGGAAAGGGGGCCCTGGGACTCCCAAAGACAAAATTCTGGTGAGAGCACTGCACAAATTGCAACTTTTCTTGCGATTGACAAGTTTCTGTCAACTCTGGAAAGCAAAGGACATTTATTGTAGTGTCTATTCTTCTAGCGCTGGAGCGCTAGCTGGGAACATTGTAAACTGAAATCAACAATTAACGCAAATCAAGTCAAATACTGGTTTTTGAGGAGACGGGAAAACCTCTCGGTGTAGAGTAGAGAACCAACAATAAAGTGTCGACAAAAAAAAGGCCACTTCAAGTGATTAAGGCATGACCAATCTAATTATTATGCATATTTTTATTTGAAGGAAAGCATTTGTCCAATGTCCATGAAACTTAGCAGAAAGCTTGTGATGGGTGTTGTTGTTAATTTGCCAAAATATTTTGCATCACATTTTGTTCACGTGACTCTGAAAGAACTTATAACGTTTTATCCTTTACTCAAAAAATGGGGAACATTTATACTTCAAAATTTTGAAACCATTTGGCAGTAACATGTTTTGCACAACTGTGCCTACCGAATGCCTTTTAATGTGGTATTCCGTATTTATCTTTTAAGATATTTGGATGTTTCTCATGTCACGTGAACTATTTTCCTCAATTGTTCATTGCTCTTAACATGTAGACATAATTAAAAGGCGGCATGACTAAGCCTTTAGAAGGGGTCATCGAATGATTAAGAAACAAGATTGATATAATTTAGCTGAATGTTCCCCATTTTTGAGTAAAGAATATGACTGTTATAAGTCGACTTTGGGTCACGTGGCAAGAATGTGATACGAAACAGTTTGGAAAAGTCATAACAATACCGATAACTAACTGCCTGCCAAGTTTGATAGGCCCTGGACAAATGCTTTTCCTACAAATAAAAATATGCATAATAATTAGGCTGGTCAAGCCTTATTACTGACTTGAGTGCATATTTTATTGAGCACAGTTGTTTGCTTTGACCAATAAACCATGTCATGGTCTTTGGTTTTTCTTCGTGACATGTCTTTGCCCTTTCCTGTCTGCTCCTACGGCAATTTGTTTTCCATTGTAGCCACAAATTACATTTTACTGCTATTCATTCTGTTACTGCTACATTGTTGCTGCGCAAGTTTTGTTTCAGGTCATAAAAAGGTCATTGACTGCATAATTTTTACCCTGTTAGAATTAGTTTTATAGCACTTAGTAAATAAAATATTTGAATCATTAAACTGTTTTTATTTAGAATTATACTGCAGTGACTGTCTTGATTACGTAACGGATGTGATTTATGACATTTTGTGAAGTCTGATAAAATAAGGTTCCGTTTTTGAGATTAAAGGGGCTATATCACGTAAAGTGATGCAACTTCATGACACCCAAAATGCGCAAAAAGTAGTAAGAATGAAACATATTTTTTTGCCTTTTTGGCAAAAGTAGATCATTCTCTTTCTGCCCGGCAAGTTTTAAAAAAATCTGCACGTGGGAACATTTTGGGCGCGAACGTCCTTAAGTGCTCACAAAGACATTCAAATACACTTTTAAGGTGCGTACTTAAATTAACCATAGAGTGACACCACGCTCTGCGTTATTCGTTGGATTACATTTCTAAAATCGAACTAAGTTTGTCCAACATTGGGGGTGCGCGGCAATTGTCAAAGTAGCTCCAATATCCGTAATTGTCAGCGTCGTACCAAGGAAACGAGCACGGTGACCCCCTCCCCCCCCCCCCCCCTCCCTTTTTATAACATTTTTATCGTCTCCTTGGCAAGTTTCAACAGTGTGCGAAGTTTCATGGGAAATCTCTGACAAGTTCTATTTCTAGGGAATCACCTTAAATCTCAGTGTTGAACAACAGTAAAAGAAATACAGCAAAAGGAAAGAAAAGCATGGATGGACACAAATGGACAAGATTGAAGCAGATTGCATTTGGGTAATCTTGAAAAAAGTTGGCCCGACATTTTTCAAGTTTGCTGCAAATTGTTTGGATAAAGAATTATGTTGTTTGTGATGTAACGATAAGTTTATCAGTACAGGAATTCCACATTACCATTTTTTAGTTTTAAACTCGTGATTAACTAAAGATTTCCTCTAAACACCCTAAAATAACGTGACATAGCCCCTTTACGTAAAGTACTGTGAACATTTTCTGCTTCTGTATGTTCATTGTTTGAACAAATGACAGCGGAATAACAACACAAAAGGCCTGATTTGAGTTCATGGTTACTACTGAGAAAAACGCAAAAATGGTGAAAT
>NC_090869.1:54143452-54155952 GCF_036669935.1 Montipora foliosa | reverse complement strand
CTTCAAGAAAACGCATTCTACGCGCGATAGGGAGAAACCTGACTCGTCCCCAGTCGTCTTCATACAGGGCGCAGGGAGAGATGGGATTCCGAGAAAGGGAGCGCAAGGTGAGATGGGTAGGGCGAAAACGAAGGAGGAAGACGACTGGGAAATCCCGAGTGGAAAATTTGTTACACGAGTCGAAAAGTTGTGAACGGCCGTTTCAGCCACGTTTTTCGCCATAGATTGATTGCTGTGTTTAGCTTGGTATTCGGATGTTTTTCTTTTATCTGTTTGGCAACGGTTAGTGTGTTATCGTGACTTGCCGCTCGATTTTTTCATCGTAATATCTAGCGATCCGCTGCGTGTTTCGCCCGATAATGCTGCACAAGCCCTGTTTCCTCAAAAAATGCTCCACTAAGCTGAGCTGTACAATGAACATGAGGACAGGGTAGTTTCTTCACTAAATAGGCCTGAGGGAAGGGCCTGTTTTCCAAGTTTTCAATTTCCGCCATTAATTGATCCGCCATTTTGAAAACAGGATTTCCCAGTCGTCTTCTCCCCTTCTCCCTTCCCATCATCCTCTTTCCACTTCGCCGTGTCGCTGGCCGTTTGTTATATGAAGACGACTGGGGACGAGTCAGGGGAAAAAACAAATGGAAAGCTGAATGGGGCGCACCATTAGAGTTCGCCCATGAGAGCAGCAATGCAAGAAGTGTTGCGATATTATTACGAAATGGCTTTGATTGTAAAATAAAACAAAGTTACGTTGATCCCACCGGTAGATATATTGGTATTCAGCACAAATTAATGACGAAAAACTACAATTTATTCAATGTTTACGCTCCAAACAATGACAATCAAGCTGCACAATTTTATGATCATCTCCTTGACGTCTTAAAAAGGAAGATCTCGCTTATGAAGATAGAATAATTATTGGAGGGGACTTTAATTGTCCTATGAACCCGGTGTTGGATAAACAATGAGAGATAATAATGACAAGAAAGAAAAGCGTTGAACGTATTGAAGAAATTCAAATGAACATTCAATTTGCATGACATCTGAGAAAAGTTTTGCATGGTCCCAAAAGTCTCCTTTTATTTTCTGCGGATTAGATTATTGGCTCATTTCAGATGCACTTCAAGACCTGATTAAAATGTAGATATTATAGCAGCCATTAAAACGGATCACGCGGCAATTCTACTTCATTTACAGGAGGTTGAAGAGACTAAGAAAGTGCCGGGATTCTGGAAAATGAACACTTCACTTTTGTCAGATGAAAAGTTCATTCAATTAATAAAAATGAATCTTGAAGTATGGAAAGAACAAGGAAAAGGATTCTCAGATATAAGAGTTGCTTGGGACTGATTAATATAATGGACGTCTTTTTTTGATGCAATATTCAAAAGAACTAGAAAGAATTAAGAGAGAGAAAGAGCAAAGTTTGCAGAAGAAACTCCAAGCTGCACAAATACAATTCAGCAAAATCAATGTGAAGAATTTGAAAAAGATTCTGGACGAGTGTAAAACTGAAATAGAAAAATTTTATGATGAGAAAGCCAATGGATTAATTGTGCGTTCAAGGGCAAGATGGCACGAACATAGGGAAAAGAGTACTAAGTATTTTTTAAGTTTGGAAAAAAGAAACCATGCAAGGAAATATATTAAGGAAACTTTGTCTAAGTGGAGTTATCACAACCATTATGAAAAATTTTAGACTCGTATTCAAAATATTATAAACTGAATCTGTAGAGTAGGAAAATTAATACGTTGCATCCCGATATGTTGGAACATTTTCTTGGTCAACCCAGTATACCAAAATTATGTCATGGATTTCTGTATTCATGTGTTTTCAAACGAGTTATGGAGGCAGTAAACAATGTTGACGTCGGGGAATTCGGTGCTGGAAGCTTCCGGGTATACAGGCTCACGCTCAAACGTTGAGGTAAAATAATTGCTGTTAGGTTCAATTTCATGATATCAGGATATCATGATATAGGAAATTGATAAGTCTGTGATTAATATTGAATGTGCCTCCCTTGTGACATGCTGGGAAATCAATTAGCCCGGAAAATTTTACACAGCTACAATTGGGCATTCTAAATTTTCCAGTTCCTCATTATCGAGTTCCATGTATACTTAAAAAATGGTTTGCTTTAAAATCAGAAAAGAACCAATTCACCGTGAAAAAATAAGTCGGAAATAAAAATGGTTTGCTTTAAAATCAGAAAAGAACCAATTCACCGTTGCTGTTGAGAAAAGTGTATGCCAGGCAAAACAAGTTGCATCTCGGTAGCCTGAAAGTTTAAGAAATAATTTGCCTGTGTTTTAAATTAACAAATACACCAATACATCACTAACGTTTCATGTTTAACCGGAGAATTAGGGAAGCAGATGTTCGAAGGTGTAATAGCTGTTGAGTTTTATTCCTCAGTTATCGAGTTCCATAAGTATAAAACTTAAAAATGGATTGCTTTAAAAAATCAAAAAAGAACCAATTCACCGTTGCTGTTGAGAAAAGTGTATGCCAGGCAAAACAAGTTGCATCTCGGTAGCCTGAAAGTTTAAAAAATAATTTGCCTGTGTTTAAATTAACAAATACACCAATACATCACTAACGTTTCATGTTTTCATGAGAATTAGGGAAGCAGATGTTCGAAGGGAGAATAGCTTAGAGTTTTAGCAGATGTTCGAAGGTGTAATAGCTGTTGAGTTTTATTCCTCAGTTATCGAGTTTCCAAAAGTATAAAAAAAAAAAAAAAATCAAAAAGAACCAAAATCAGAAAAGAACCAATTCACCGTTGCTGTTGAGAAAAGTGTATGCCAGGCAAAAACAAGTTGCATCTCGGTAGCCTGAAAGTTAACTGAAATAATTTGCCTGTTTAAATTAACAAATACACCAATACATCACTAACGTTTCATGTTTAACCGGAGAAAGAGAATTAGGGAAGATGTTCGAAGGTAATAGCTGTTAGTTTTTTATTCCTCAGTTATCATAAGTTCCATAAGTAAAAACTGAAAAAAAATGGTTTGCTTTAAAAAATCAGAACCAAACCAATTCACCGTTGCTGTTGAGAAAAGTGTATGCCAGGCAAAACAAGTTGCATCTCGGTAGCCTGAAAGTTTAAGAAAATAATTTTTGCCTGTGTGTAAATTAACAAATACACCAATACACAAATACACCAATACATCGTTTAAACGTTTAAATGTTTTAAACCGGAGAATTAGGGAAGCAGATGTTCGAAGGTGTAATAGCTGTTGAGTTTTTTTATTCCTCAGTTATCGAGTTCCATAAGTATAAAACTTAAAAATGGATTGCTTTAAAATCAGAAAAGAACCAATTCACCGTTGCTGTTGAGAAAAGTGTATGCCAGGCAAAACAAGTTGCATCTCGGTAGCCTGAAGTTAAAGAAATAATTTGCCTGTGTTTAAATTAACAAATACACCAATACATCACTAACGTTTCATGTTTAACCGGAGAATTAGGGAAGCAGATGTTCGAAGGTGTAAGCTGTTGAGTTTTATTCCTCAGTTATCGAGTTCCATAAGTATAAAACTTAAAAATGGATTGCTTTAAAATCAGAAAAGAACCAATTCACCGTTGCACCGTTGTTGTTGAAAAGTGTATGCCGGGCAAAACAAGTTGCATCTCGGTAGCCTGAAAGTTAAGAGATATAATTTGCCTGTTTTAATTAATTTGAAATAAAGAGAATAAAGAAATAATTTTCCATTTTTTAATTGCATGATGCTGGCCGTAAACCGTGTTTTAGAAAATATTTCAGATTGATTTATTGTGCCTCTGGACTATTTTGACACGTCACTCAAAATTAATTTAAAGTAATTTGAGATATTTGTCGTCATTAAAACTTTATGACGAAGTCGGCCCAACAAATGTGTCGAGATAACACCTCTCTCTCTCCTTTGTCTCTCGCTCTGCCTTTTTAGTGTGAGTCTTGTTACAACTAAAATTCTCAAATTCTCATTGAATTGGAACACTGGGGGCTTATCATGTATGCTGAGGAAGTAAAGGGTATACCTCCGATTTCGGGAAAACAAACAAAGAGAACACAAAAAGTGACAACGACCATGGCTTGTGGATGACGTAGAATGAACATGTGGCCACAAAAATATGCGGTTTTATTTTCTTTTTAAAAAACCTAGCCAATGATAACAAACGTTACAATTGTGGATAAGAGTAAAAAAATAAACGGACTCCATTTTATAACGTGGTCTGCCCTGCAGGGGGCATCCCACGTGATGATTACTGCAGAATTTCCGACAAGAGGTTTGAACTCAGCCAAAACCCCATACATTCACTGTAATTTAAGCTGCATTTTCCCCCTGACCAAGATCATATTTGGTCAAAGTATTGTAGATGATGAAATATCCGGTGAAGTTTTTAGCAACCCTCAATATTCTCCACCCGGGATTTCCCGCTGTACTTTAAGTTCAAGACAAAGTTTTGGGGGCACTTAAGCGTAGGAATTACAGATAGTTTGCGAAGTAAAGACTGCACTGTTGTTTGTGTGGTTACTTTAAAGAATTTCAATCAGCGTATAATTGCTATCATACTACTGAAACCACACTTGTCCGAGTCCAGATTGATGTTTTGAAAGCTGTTGACGACAACGAATCTGTTATTCTACTATTGCTTGACTTATTGGCTGCATTTGATACTGTCGATCACACAATTTTGGTATCAAGACTGGCAAATCGTTTCAGAATTAAGGGCACTGCTCTTAATTGGTTTCTTTCAGTTGTTTCTGTTAATGGTATTGATTCGTCACTAAGAAATCTGCAATGTGGAGTACCGCAGAGATCAGTGTTAGGCCCTTTACTGTATTTACTTTACACAGTTCCTTTGGTGATATAGTCAGAAAGCATGGCATACCATTTCATCTGTATGCAGATGATGCTGTGTAGCAAACTTAAGCTGAATCAAGATCAGACGGAACTTTTAGTTGTTAGTTCAAGATATCAAGCACGCCCAACCCCCCCCCCCCCCCCCCCCCCCACCCTCATATCCAAATGGGAGATGGTATTATCTGTCCCTGTAAACATGCTAGGAAGCTAGGCGTTGGATTTGATAAGTATTTCGATTTTAGTGAGGACGTTAATTATAATTTGACGTGCAAGGTCGTTTTTTTCCGCATTTGCGGTATTAAGATTAGGCGGCGATATTTATCCTATGATACTGCTCAGACTATCGTTCACGCTTACATGACATCGAGTTTAGATTACTGTAATGCCCTACTTACTATGGTCTTCCTAAGTATCTGATTGGGTGACTTCAACTTGTGCAGAATTCTGCACCTCGGCTAGTTACTGCGCCGAGAAAGTATGATCATATTACACCGATTCTTAGGCATTTACACTGGCTCCCTGTGCGCTATAGTATTATTTTTAAAACATTGTTAATGACTTATAAGGCTCTCAGCGGTCAATCACCTAGCTTCATGAAAGACCTGCTGAAGTATAAGAACTCGAGCCGTGTATTACGATCTTCAAACAAGCATTTGCTTGATGAGCCCTTGGCTAATTTAAAAGCCTATGCCGATAGGGTTCTGACTCCGTTGCTGCTCCAAAGTTGTGGAATAAGTTACCATTGGACATTAGGCTATCGTTGTAAGTTACTTTATTATTCCACTATTACGCCATTTTACCATATTTGGTCAATAGAACGCGCAAAATATGAAACGGTAATTATTTATTATTATTATCATATATTTTCCCCTTTCGAATCCAATGGAATGCGCCAGTTACTTAAACAAGGAGTCAGTTGTTCCACGGCTGAGTAAGTAGGAGGCACTGGTGTCCTTACACGACATCAAACACTGCTTGACATACTACAGGGATGAAAGAAAATTAGAACTATAAATAGTTGGACACATAATCGCTGAATAGACCCACGCAAGGCCTTTCACTAGCTCGGTGTTAATAGATCAAAAGATCACTGGCTTTACAATGGTGAAACACGTCTCCCAATGGCGAAGAGATTTAGCGCAACAAGAAAATAGACTAAGATATGCACTGCTTTGAAGTAATTCAATTACCTTTAACTGCCTTTTGTATATTTTCACTTACTTTTTCGTTTGAATAACCCAGGTTCCACTGTTCGAGGGCACCCAGCTTCCATTCGTTCGTCTTCTATGTACCAAAGTCAAACCATTGTATTTTCACGCGGGTGAATATGTCGTGCGCAAAGGAGATATAGGACAGGAGATGTTCATTATCCGTAAAGGATTGGTAAGGAGTTAAATAAATTAACTGATTAATCCGTCCTTCAATAGACCTTTTTACCGATACGGCGGCCATTTTTATTTCTATTGTTTCGGATAGCCACTATGGGATGCCCAGGGGGCAAATACATATTAACTTGCCCCCTGGGCATCCCATAACGTCTTTCGAAACAATAGAAATCAAAATGGCCGCCCTATCGGTAAAGAGGTCTATTCCAGGTGGTCAACGCCTAGATCTAGTATAGCTGGTTTTCACGTTATGTCATCGAAGTCATGTTAGTGGACGAAAACAAAAGATCTCTTATTATGTGCTTTTGTTCGTCCACCAGCAATTATACATTGCAGCATAGACCTTATTCATGAATGGCGGTCAATTTACAATTCTTTTGTCGAAGTGCAAATTAGCCTACCAAGCCTCCATACCATACAGTGAATTAAAAAGAATTCTTTCTTTAAAACGAGGCTTGGTAGGCTAATTTGCACGTGAACAAAAGAATTATAAATGTGACTGCCATTTATGAATAAGGTCTATTGTATCTGTGTCTCTAGAGATTGGATGCAAACAACCTATTTAGGTATCGACCCCCACCTATCCTGGCCTTAATATCTAGAGCACATTTGTGATAAAAATAGTAAGAGTAGAAATAATAATACTAATTTAGGTGTTATCTTAGTAATTACTAATAAGGATTTTTTTATTCTTTTGTGGATCCATATTTACCACATTTTTGCATATCGTAAGGGAAAAAACTATATAAAGTCATTAATATTGTTCAAAAGCTAGACTGCAAAATAGAGAAATTAGAATCATTAAAGACGTAACTTTACAAGGTCGTACCAGACCATATTATGTTAACTTACATTTATTAAAATTCCGCGATATTTTAAAAAATGTGTATATGTTTAATTCTGAATGATCATCCTTGTGGCGATAGGCCTTTTAATTATTGTGTATCTTTACTTTCTGACCAACATAATTATTTCTCACGAAGTGCGTCTTCCGGATCAATTACTTCTTACTCACTTGAGAAAAACTGTAAGAAAATTTTTCCCAACCGCCATTGATAAATATTCAGATAGTTCGACCTTTCTCTTGACACTCGCAACACCGCACCCTGTCTCTTCAAACAATTTGCCCAGTAGTTATTTTCTATAATTTACTTATTAGCGCGTCAAGAGTCTACTTATTCAGTTTCGTGATTGACAGGCTATGTTCTCTTTTCTCCGCAACGAAATGTTATTGTTTAATGGGAGCTCAATTCATAGAAGGATTAATATGATCGGACACCAGAATGGCCGATGGTCTAAGTAAAACAAGACGCCAAGTAGGCGTTCACGTGGGATGCACTGATCAATGCAAGGAACAGGCAGGGGCTTTCAAAATAAATGCTAGTTGTTTTTGATATTACGGGTGCTGTATCATCTCAAACCTTTTCTTCCATTTTGGCTCTGGCTGTGAGGCGCAGAGCTAAAAATCGAGAGCGGTTTGTGATTCGTTGCAGTAGACTGCTAGCAGTCCCTTCTAAGTCAGTCGAACCCGCCCGTTCTTGTTACGCAAAAGAGCCGAGGGGATAATGGGGACAGAGCGAAATAGACGGACTGCAAGCTTTTTTGTAACTGACGTGTTCAGAATTTCCCGTTGCACCAGGAACGGAAGATTCGGATTGATCCGTTGACAATGGACCACTGGCAGATTTTTTCAACGAGTTAATTACTTCTTGTCAGATTGTGACGCCAATTTGTCTTAGATTTTCCCTGGCAGAGGATAAACACTATATGGCCTTTGTGGTAGATTTCGACTGTTTATCCCTTCAAATGGGTAACATTGAATCCAAACAAGAGCAGAAACTTGCGGTCGAAGCTCTCCCATATCGGCAAGGATGTTATGGCTGTGCTACCACCTGGTTTCGGCAAGACCATTATTTATCAAAACTTTGTCCTCTTAAAGGATATTGATGATACAAATCAAACGCCATCGATCGTGGTAATCGTTCCTCGTCGCAGCCCACACCGACGTCCAGATTCGGTCGAACGATTATATTTTATGGGTAGTTGCCTTTGAGAAGAAGGGAAATTTGTTAAATGACGTGGCTTTAAAAAAGCATTGAGTCATCTTTTCTGCAGAACAAGCTCTGTCTTCAGACTTCAATGATTTGATATAATGATGATGAGTCGTCCTTTTGCCCATGAGATGATTGTAGACGAACGTCACAACGTCGAAACTTGCCAAAACACTCCAGCATTCAAGATAATATTTATTCTGAAAATTTGGCAAAAAATCTGAGGCCTCTCCTTGCTTACGTTTTCTACTTCTCTTTTTACCGAGCTCCTTTGGATTGTCGCTCGTTAAAGTGCTCCTGTGATTTTTAAAAAAGATGACTTCCTTTTTTTCTTCATATTTTGAAAGTGTATTTGCTTAACAACTGACCGGCAAAATTTTGACCTTTTACTTTTATCCAAAGGCCGTTTACTTTCAGTGTGATTTCACGGTCCGCCATTACTCATGTTCAAACCTGACTGATTGGACCTCAGAGGGTTGGTTCCAGGGAAAAGTGACGTCAAAGGCTCACTAGATTAAAATTCCAAGGTGTGAATGCAGCTTATTATTATGCAAAACGCAAGGTTGAAAGTCTGAAAGCCCAAAACTCCGGTGCTGCATATTATAACAGCGGTGTACACACGCATTGGATTCTTAAACTAGTGAGCCTTTGACATCATTTTAGCCTCGATCCAGCTCTCTCAAGATCTTAAAGTTAGTAATGGTGGACCGTTAAATAGGAAAATTCCATTTAAAATAAACAGGTGTCTTTTAAATCTAGGCTTAAAACTGTGGTCGCTTAGTGTTTACAGAAAAGCGTGCAGTTCCTCTATCCTTATCTCGCTCTATCCCCATTCTCACCCTCGGTTCGCTTGCGTGACAAAAAGCAATCTAGCATTGTAACCACAAACATTGTTCTCACTAGGCCACGCCCTTGCGGAATTCCCGCAAGAAAAATAGAAATGGCGCATAAAAAGACACACAAATGCGCCCACTTGGGCACACAAGGATGCTATGAGCAAAACAGACTTTTACAAGTAAGTTAGGAGTTTTTTAGTGGTCAAGCGAATACTACAGCTCTTTACTTCTTCAACTAAGTCAAAAAAGTTGATCAAAATATTCAAAGCCTTTAATAATTTTCGTCCGACACACAAGGGTAGCACGGCTTCGACATCTTGACCGTCATATTGGATCAGGTGCGTGCTAATGTTATTCGTCGTGGCACACAGAAAATTAGATTCTTTCGCCCTAAAGTACCAAGGATTTAAGAAAAGTGTAGAAAATCATCCAAACGCTGGTAAACGTAGCAAGCAAAGATCAAAACGCTGTTTTACTGAAGAAAGACCGTGTTTTTCAGAGTGAATGGCAGTCAAATTAAAGATGCTTGCCTATGATGCCAACAAAGATGACCTATAAGCCTTATGATCTGTCTCGAGGCAAACAAATCACGTGCATTTACAATATTGTCGAAGGCCCACCATTGCAAAAGTTCCAATTTGAACGTGCATTGTTGAAACGGACAGAGAAATCAATCACCAAGGATTTTTTCCACCCTTGTCATGAAGCGCAAGTATTAAACTTTGTCCCACCTAACTCCTGCAGGGCCCCTGTTTTTCAGGAAAGGGGGCCCTGGGACTCCCAAAGACAAAATTCTGGTGAGAGCACTGCACAAATTGCAACTTTTCTTGCGATTGACAAGTTTCTGTCAACTCTGGAAAGCAAAGGACATTTATTGTAGTGTCTATTCTTCTAGCGCTGGAGCGCTAGCTGGGAACATTGTAAACTGAAATCAACAATTAACGCAAATCAAGTCAAATACTGGTTTTTGAGGAGACGGGAAAACCTCTCGGTGTAGAGTAGAGAACCAACAATAAAGTGTCGACAAAAAAAAGGCCACTTCAAGTGATTAAGGCATGACCAATCTAATTATTATGCATATTTTTATTTGAAGGAAAGCATTTGTCCAATGTCCATGAAACTTAGCAGAAAGCTTGTGATGGGTGTTGTTGTTAATTTGCCAAAATATTTTGCATCACATTTTGTTCACGTGACTCTGAAAGAACTTATAACGTTTATATCCTTTACTCAAAAAATGGGGAACATTTATACTTCAAAATTTTGAAACCATTTGGCAGTAACATGTTTTGCACAACTGTGCCTACCGAATGCCTTTTAATGTGGTATTCCGTATTTATCTTTAAAGATATTTGGATGTTTCTCATGTCACGTGAACTATTTTCCTCAATTGTTCATTGCTCTTAACATGTAGACATAATTAAAAGGCGGCATGACTAAGCCTTTAGAAGGGGTCATCGAATGATTAAGAAACAAGATTGATATAATTTAGCTGAATGTTCCCCATTTTTGAGTAAAGAATATGACTGTTATAAGTCGACTTTGGGTCACGTGGCAAGAATGTGATACGAAACAGTTTGGAAAAGTCATAACAATACCGATAACTAACTGCCTGCCAAGTTTGATAGGCCCTGGACAAATGCTTTTCCTACAAATAAAAATATGCATAATAATTAGGCTGGTCAAGCCTTATTACTGACTTGAGTGCATATTTTATTGAGCACAGTTGTTTGCTTTGACCAATAAACCATGTCATGGTCTTTGGTTTTTCTTCGTGACATGTCTTTGCCCTTTCCTGTCTGCTCCTACGGCAATTTGTTTTCCATTGTAGCCACAAATTACATTTTACTGCTATTCATTCTGTTACTGCTACATTGTTGCTGCGCAAGTTTTGTTTCAGGTCATAAAAAGGTCATTGACTGCATAATTTTTACCCTGTTAGAATTAGTTTTATAGCACTTAGTAAATAAAATATTTGAATCATTAAACTGTTTTTATTTAGAATTATACTGCAGTGACTGTCTTGATTACGTAACGGATGTGATTTATGACATTTTGTGAAGTCTGATAAAATAAGGTTCCGTTTTTGAGATTAAAGGGGCTATATCACGTAAAGTGATGCAACTTCATGACACCCAAAATGCGCAAAAAGTAGTAAGAATGAAACATATTTTTTTGCCTTTTTGGCAAAAGTAGATCATTCTCTTTCTGCCCGGCAAGTTTTAAAAAAATCTGCACGTGGGAACATTTTGGGCGCGAACGTCCTTAAGTGCTCACAAAGACATTCAAATACACTTTTAAGGTGCGTACTTAAATTAACCATAGAGTGACACCACGCTCTGCGTTATTCGTTGGATTACATTTCTAAAATCGAACTAAGTTTGTCCAACATTGGGGGTGCGCGGCAATTGTCAAAGTAGCTCCAATATCCGTAATTGTCAGCGTCGTACCAAGGAAACGAGCACGGTGACCCCCTCCCCCCCCCCCCCCTCCTTTTTTATAACATTTTTATCGTCTCCTTGGCAAGTTTCAACAGTGTGCGAAGTTTCATGGGAAATCTATGACAAGTTCTATTTCTAGGGAATCACCTTAAATCTCAGTGTTGGACAACAGTAAAAGAAATACAGCAAAAGGAAAGAAAAGCATGGATGGACACAAATGGACAAGATTGAAGCAGATTGCATTTGGGTAATCTTGAAAAAAGTTGGCCCGACATTTTTCAAGTTTGCTGCAAATTGTTTGGATAAAGAATTATGTTGTTTGTGATGTAACGATAAGTTTATCAGTACAGGAATTCCACATTACCATTTTTTAGTTTTAAACTCGTGATTAACTAAAGATTTCCTCTAAACACCCTAAAATAACGTGACATAGCCCCTTTAAGTAAAGTACTGTGAACATTTTCTGCTTCTGTATGTTCATTGTTTGAACAAATGACAGCGGAATAACAACACAAAAGGCCTGATTTGAGTTCATGGTTACTACTGAGAAAAACGCAAAAATGGTGAAATCCGATCTATTGCTTAAATTGGGATTTTGAAATGTTCTTATATAAATGCGACCCAAGTTTCCAGTTTTTGTCACTTCCGTTCATGGCTTCAAATTTTTAGAAATTTTGCTCCGGACCAAAATACGGGATACTTTCTTCTGCGAATTCAGACTGAGAAGTCAGTAATTCCAAGTCCGGGTGAGATTTTCCGATTACATTTCGCGTGAAAATAAAAAGGCACTCCATGCATATGACAGTATCAAGCCAAGAGTTCACGACAAGCACATGGCTGATTTCCATATCTGACTACGATGACACTCAAGCCATTTTTAAACGTGGTCTGCCACAGGTATCCCACGCCATAAATCATATTTTGCGTACGGTTTACGTAAAAGTCCTT
>NC_090869.1:54135952-54138452 GCF_036669935.1 Montipora foliosa | reverse complement strand
TGTTTCCTCAAAAAATGCTCCACTAAGCTGAGCTATACAATGAACATGAGGACAGGGTAGTTTCTTCACTAAATAGGCCTGATGGAAGGGCCTGTTTTCCAAGTTTTCAATTTCCGCCATTAATTGATCCGCCATTTTGAAAACAGGATTTCCCAGTCGTCTTCTCCCCTTCTCCCTTCCCATCATCCTCTTTCCACTTCGCCGTGTCGCTGCCGTTTGTTATATGAAGACGACTGGGGACGAGTCAGGGGAAAAACAATGGAAAGCTGAATGGGGCGCACCATTAGAGTTCGCCCATGAGAGCAGCAATGCAAGAAGTGTTGCGATATTATTACGAAATGGCTTTGATTGTAAAATAAAACAAAGTTACGTTGATCCCACCGGTAGATATATTGGTATTCAAGCACAAATTAATGACGAAAACTACAATTTATTCAATGTTTACGCTCCAAACAATGACAATCAAGCTGCACAATTTTATGATCATCTCCTTGACGTCTTAAAAAAGGAAGATCTCGCTTATGAAGATAGAATAATTATTGGAGGGGACTTTAATTGTCCTATGAACCCGGTGTTGGATAAACAATGAGAGATAATAATGACAAGAAAGAAAAGCGTTGAACGTATTGAAGAAATTCAAATGACATTCAATTTGCATGACATCTGAGAAAAGTTTTGCATGGTCCCAAAAGTCTCCTTTTATTTTCTGCGGATTAGATTATTGGCTCATTTCAGATGCACTTCAAGACCTGATTAAAAATGTAGATATTATAGCAGCCATTAAAACGGATCACGCGGCAATTCTACTTCATTTACAGGAGGTTGAAGAGACTAAGAAAGTGCCGGGATTCTGGAAAATGAACACTTCACTTTTGTCAGATGAAAAGTTCATTCAATTAATAAAAATGAATCTTGAAGTATGGAAAGAACAAGGAAAAGGATTCTCAGATATAAGAGTTGCTTGGGACTGGATTAAATATAATGGACGTCTTTTTTTGATGCAATATTCAAAAGAACTAGAAAGAATTAAGAGAGAGAAAGAGCAAAGTTTGCAGAAGAAACTCCAAGCTGCACAAATACAATTCAGCAAAATCAATGTGAAGAATTTGAAAAGATTCTGGACGAGTGTAAAACTGAAATAGAAAAATTTTATGATGAGAAAGCCAATGGATTAATTGTGCGTTCAAGGGCAAGATGGCACGAACATAGGGAAAAGAGTACTAAGTATTTTTTAAGTTTGGAAAAAAGAAACCATGCAAGGAAATATATAAGGAAACTTTGTCTAAGTGGAGTTATCACAACCAATTATGAAAAAATTTTAGACTCGTATTCAAAATATTATAAACTGAATCTGTAGAGTAGGAAAATTAATACGTTGCATCCCGATATGTTGGAACATTTTCTTGGTCAACCCAGTATACCAAAATTACCTGAGGAAGAAAAACTAAGCTGTGAAGGTCGAATAACTATTAAGAATGTGTCAAAGCATTGGATACTTTTGAAAATGGAAAGACCCCTGGGAACGATGGTATACCTATTGAGTTTTACAAAACTTTCTGGAGCTGTTTGAGTGAGCTTATGATAGATGTTTTTAACTACTCCTTTGACTCAGGAGAAATGTCAAATTCACAAAAACAGGCAATTATCACATTAATTGATAAAAAGGATAAAGATCGAATGTATTTGGAAAACTGGAGGCAGATCTCTTTAGTCAATGCTGACTCCAAGCTTGCTTCTAAGGTCATATCTAATATAATCAAAAAGGTTCTTCCTCGAATAACCCTTACAATCAATCCGGTTTTATCAAGGGTAGATATATTGGAGAGGAGGCTCGTTCAATTCTAGACATTATAGATCATACTGAATCGCTTAAGTTATCAGGTATTCTATTGTTTATAGATTTTGAAAAAGCCTTTGACTCTATTGAACGGGATTTTCTTTATCAATCACTAGAGGCCTTCAATTTTGGTTCGACCTTGATAAGATGGATTAAAACCTTCTATAATAATGTCTCGAGTTGTGTGATAAGCAATGGGATATTCTCCAAGCAGGTTAAGTTAGAAAGGGGTGTAAGGCAAGGGGATCCTTTGTCACCTTATTTATTTGTTGTGGCAATCGAAATTTTGGCTATATCACTTAGGTCAAATGAACATATTCAAGGGATAAAAATTGATAATGATGAAATTAAGACACTCATATGCTGATGATATGATTGCTACTCTGGCGAACACATCCTCTGTGGAAATTTTCATGCAAACCCTGAACAATTTTGAAAAATGGTCTTGTTTAAAAATGAATATTTCAAAAACTAAAGCGATGTGGATTGGGGCAAGTAAAAATTCATTAGAGAAACCTCTGGGCCTTGAATGGTGATAAAACGGGGTTAAAACGCTCGGAATTCATTTTTCGTGTGATCAAGGTCAAACTTACGAAACAAAATTTCCATGAACGTTTAAGTGACATTCAAAAGACGATCGATCTATGGAATTTAAACGGTTTG
>NC_090869.1:54113452-54128452 GCF_036669935.1 Montipora foliosa | reverse complement strand
AGTCTCAGCAATGTAGCCGGGTTCTCAAATGTTAAAAATTCTACCTTCTTTATAGGATAATTAACAATTATTCCATGAGCGCGCATTCGAATGTGAGGCGCGTAGCGCCGAGTTGGCTATAACCAATCTCATATCCAACAAGCGCGAATGGAATAATTGTTTTATTAATTCCTTAAACTCCAAAAGTTTGGAAGTACGAAATACGAGCGAAAAGCGAGAAAATCCGCGCGAAATAAAAAAAACTTGATGGAGATGCGATGTTGTGTAATATCTGGTGGTCAGACAGACGCACAAAAACACTTCTTACCTTTCGCGTACTTCTTAAGGTCGGAATTGATCCAAACTTTCCATGCAAAAAAAAAATTTTTTTGAGTTTTGCTTTATTCAGAGAGCAATTTCGCTTTCCGGCGAAAAAATTTAGTTTGCCATATAAGGTCAAACGAAGGTATAACCGAGATTAAGTAAGCCAATCAGAGCACGAGAAATGCATTAACCGAGGTTGAAAATTTAATTATAAGGTATCAGTACCTCATTTTCTTGAGGTGGTCAGAGTTTGGGTCTCTAAATACGCTGAAATAATGAGCCTTGTATAAATTTTTGCCGCAAGTATGCGCTGGGGCTGTACACGGTAATCAAATCAAATTAAATTAACTCGTATCAAATCGTAGGTTAGATTCTGACTCCACTAACAAGAGACATTCATTGAGAATTAGAATGAGTCGGTTTTTTAGTCAGTCATCCGAAGCAAAGGTGTTTTAATTGTTCGTCTTCACTCACGTGATCAACAGCCATGTTTTTTAACGAAAACAAAAGAACACTTTTGCATAACAATAGAGTTAAATTACCGGAGGATTTGGTCGGGGCTCCAACATGGCCGCCGTTTCTTTGTTTAGGGGCTCCAACATGGCGGCCGTGACGTCATGTGAAAACCGAGAATAGAGACAAAGAAAGGGCGAAAAAGTCATTACATATCCAAGTTCTTAGAAACCAACAATCTCGAATCTAAATTATCGTCAACATAACAATTCTTCCATTTATACCGTGTCTCTGAAATAACCTATCTGAACACCTCCTTTAGCAGCAACGGAAGCCCCACCTTCTCTCAACGAATAAGTGCTAAATGGCAAACGTCGAACACAATGTCCTTAAACCTAATCTTGAAATAGTGTAACATTCCTCCCTGGGTATTGCTATTAACAAGGAAATAATGAGGAGTGGGAAATCGATCTGGCCTTCCCCATGCCTTCCTCCATTCTCATTCTCCAAATCAATTGGCTTCTGCCAACGCGGCCAGGTGACATTTATTTCCACGTGCATCGGAACCCATAATTATCTCCTCTCCCCAATCCTTACTAAACAAAAAATCACGAAAGTAAAACCTGGCATCCAAACAAAGCCTCGGTTTGGACGGTTCCATTGTTAACGGTAACACAAAGTAAGGAGTCATCAACGCCAACTGTTCCCCAAACTCTGAAGCCGCCAGCGGAAAAGCAATTTGAATATTTCCTGAGTTATAAAATCCGTGAAGGTTAGACAAGAGGTTTGGTTTGAGAAACGTTTACAAGGTGGCAATTCAGATGAGTATGAATGTCTTGTACACTCCCGAAAATGACCGAGAGAACTCCATAATGTAGGCCTTGGCGGATTGTGCTAGCATAATTTTTGGCATAATTGGAGCAAAAAAGCGTAATTTTTTTAACGAGCACTTCCACGGCATAATTAACCAATTTTGGCACTTTTTGGAGCATAAATTCATAAAACTTAGTAAATATGGTGTATTTTCTACGGAAGTAAATTAAATTTAGCTAGTATGTTCTTGCAATACGTGTTTTGGCTGCGCTAATAGTAGTATAGACTTTGTTCTGACATGCTTAGTCACTAGGCCTCTTTTGCCGAATTCTGCGACCTTTTGGAGGAGCCTGGTACTCTGGTTTCCTGCCATTCGACTCGAACACTGATTTGGTGTCGCTATTGCGCGCCTATATGTACGGAATCTACGTCATTTTGTGAGCATAATTTCGGAAATCAGAATTCTGGCATAATTTTGGCATAGTTTGGCAAAATTTGGAGAACTGCTAGTAGCATAGTATGCCACTTTTAGGAGCACATATTCACCGACTTTTCCGCTTGCCTTTTCTCAATTTGCAACGCACGGTTCCGGAATGACGCCCACTTATCTCACGCCAAATTATCCTTCCCGACGACTGGCATCTTTCATCCAACCATCTGGGTGAGGGGGAGAAGGGATAGGAAATCCGAAAAAGAAATGACGTCAAAGAAAAGAAAAGGGGGTTCCCCACCAGGAGGAAGCAACTTCAACCTGTCTGAAACAGAACGTCTGGTGGCTATCGAGATACGTGGAATATTGATTTCAACAGCAGTCACTCGCCCCGACCAGGAGCTGTAGCGTGAGGAACCATGCACCCTGGGAGGAGAGGGATAGCAGAATAGATGATACAGACGTTAAAGTACCTTCCTTTTGATCAACATCCAGAGAATATTACAGAAACATTTCGACGCGCTACTTACTCAGGCTGTTCATTGGAACCTTACACTAATAGTATTTTTCCCCTTTTTTGTTTTTTGGTATAAAATCTGAAAGCCAATTTCGTTATCGAAACAAAAGTGTTGAATACATTATTTCCACGATCCAAAGTATCCAAACATCCAAACACATATCAGGGTTTCCATTGCTCTGAAAAACAGATGCCAGACTTATGGCGTTGTACCCCCGCCAAAATTCAACTTTTGCATTTTATGTTTGTTTCACATTTCATCGTTGGTCTTAGCGATTCGACATTCGAGTTTCACATTTCGCTTTGCGACATTAGAGAACTTTAGATTCTAGGACGGTAACGACTACGAGTACGAAATTTTCTCACAGAACAACAATGAGCGCGCGCAAACCAGCGTCATTTTGGCGGGAAAAATGTGATACCGTCATCATTTTAGTACGAGGTTTTGCAGAAATATCGTTGTGTCAAATTAGTCAACAACACGGTAGCAGTTTTGGCATTTTTCGATCAACAAAATGAGTTAGCTACCAGCAATAGGAATAACTGAGCAACCTATACTGCTAACAAAGAGTAAGATTAATCGTACGGGTTATAAATTTCTAAGTATTTTCGCCAAAAATGGGCAGTCAAAACTCGTACTCGTTCTCGCCGTCCTCCTAGAATCTAAAGGTCTTTATTACTCTCGGAAGCGCTACTGCTCATTCATCATTCAACATGCAAGTCTTACCGTTTTATTTGTGATCATTTTATGTTTTACCTTTCCGGAATGCAGGGCACTTATCTCGCGTCAAAGTATCCTTCCCGACGGTTGACATCTTTCTTTTACATCCAACCATCTGGGATTAAAACAAATTCAAGCGAGGGGGGAGGTGAAATAGGATATAAATGTCAAAGAATAGAAAAAAAAAAGATCACAGTGGGATATCCGGGGTTCCCCACCAGGAGGAAGCAACTTCGATACGTCTGAAACACAACGTCTGGTGGCTACAGACATATATGGAACACCAACAGGAGTCACTCGACCCGACCAGGAGCTATAGCGTAAGGACCATACACCCAGGAAGAACTACATGGCATCATGGCGGACGATCGAGAATCCAACTGCTTTGATAATTGCACAGTTTTGACGGTTTGATACCTTCAGTTAAGCGGTGAATGGCTAACGTGGACGGGCAAATTGGAATCCTTAAAGCAGTTTGTTGAAATGGGTCTGCAGCAACACGGAAAGTGGTCATCCCCGGGCGGAAAATCAAAACAATTTAAAAGTGACAACAACGACTTCGTAATAAATTGGTACAGCAAAAATCAGCTTACTCTACTCTTCTCTACGCAATTGATAAGATTGCGTTTATAAATAACTGCGAGGATCATAGCTTCACTTCATTTTATATCCGCAGTTCAATATATGATTCATTTCATTGTTTCATACAACATTTCGTTCGTTTATCATTCATCACGGGAACATTTGAACCCACAAATCACAAGCTCCCAACCGACAGTGGCTTCATAGCTCAGTTGGGGCCTTTTTATTTGAGGCGTGCCGGCCCGCCGAGATTTCGGCTAAGGTCTATTTTCTTTAGTAAAATCTCCGTTCTACGAGAAGGCGGGTTCTGCTCGCCGAGATCCCGGTCTGAGCTGCCGAGATCTCGGCAAGCCGGGCTAAAAAAATTCTCATGTAAACGGTCCAGCCCGGTTTGTCGGAATGATTTGCATGATCATAGGGTTATTTATTTTTGCATCTTTTGTTTTAAAATGCCATTTCATACTTGCTAGGGCTAAAATGGACCGTAAATTCGAAAACAAAAGACAAAAAAATTCACCAGTTATTTTTTGCGTGACTTTACAAGGCGAATAAACAAATTACTGAAGTTCATCCCGCTAAACCGGGCTGGAATCGTCCATATAAACCCTTCAGCCCGTTTGCCAGGCCAGGCCCCCTAACCGAGCTGAAGCGCCTCATATAAACATGTACAGGGCCTTGGTTAGGGCATCGCAAAGGCATCGTGAGATCACGGGTTCAAACCTCGTTGAGGTCCTGAATTTTTCAGGTTTCTCTATGCAATTTCTAAAATTGTGTTCATACCTGCGAAGTTCATTGCTTCGCTTGATAATTATTCACGTGGAAACCAAAAGTCGATTTAGCCACAATGGCCAGCTTTAATTCTTCAGCATAGATCGCGCTATTCAGCCTGGTTTGTAGATCTGACGGTGAGGCAAAGGGTTCGCCTTAAATCTGTAATTCGGAATTCGGAATCCGGAATCTGGGATAAGAACTCGAACCAAAGTCACTTCAAAAGATCCAGGGTCTTGCTAATGTTTACTTTTATCTTTTTGACTAATTTGTCACACTCTGGCTCATTTTGGGAGAGGATTTATGTAGTAAATTCGGAAGAGCATCGAACTTTTTGCCCTTTTTTTTTTCTTAAGGAGCCCCCATGAGTAAGAGTTTCCTCTCCCATACAAGCCCTACGAGTCAACCTTTGGGGACAGGTCTCAAAAACCGCTGATTGGCTAAGGTTGCCTTTCAAGGACGCGTGCGCAAGACGGTAACCACTGACTTATTGTTCACTGGCGAAAAACATGGCTGCCATCCATCGGGTGTTTATCCGATCTCCGTCGATAAAAAAAAAGACCTTTTTCAGGCCAGTAAAACGGACGAATGTTTTGACTGCATAGTGCGTTTTTATGCCAGCGAGATTCTCTTTTTAGCTGTGGGCCACCGTACAATTTCAAGGTCAACGCGAGTCCAGGTTGCTGTGACAGTGTTTGAGTGGAAATTTGTTTGTGGAGCTTACCGGCTAGTGGAGTGCCATCTTGATTTCAATTCATGCGTTTATCTTTTAAAAAGTGGAGCAAAAAATATATCAATAAATTTCCAAATGGTTTCTCTTTCGACTAAATATTTGCAGACTGTTTCCGCGGGGGCCCGCATCTACCAGAAAATGTTAAGATTTCTGCATTTTTCTTCAAAATTAAGTTGTTAAAATGGCTATTCAAGTGGTCCATGGAGGCTAATTAATTAAGACGGAGAAAAAAAAAGAAATGCATGACGTTCCTGAAAAGTTAGAAATGTATTTCAGTCGTTCAAAGATAAATTTTAAAGTGAATTTAGCACCAATGTCATACATAACATGCCATATAAGCACCTCATATTGGGTACACTAGAAGGAAACCTTTTAGTTGCATTATATTTTGCTATAGTCATTTCAAGCAAATGCCAATCGTTTGCTTCCCTCCAAATTATAGAAATAAACATAGGTTAGGTTAACTGTGAATAGCCAAAACAACAATACTGGTATTCCAAGTTGAAAATTTGATTCACAAATCCAGCTCACTAGCAGGGGGGAATTTACTGTAACAGAATATTACTACAGCTAATAATACCCTTTCAACACATTGTAGTGGGTTAATGTGACAACAAAAATAATTAATCAAGATATTGGTTTTATATTCCAGCAATAAAACAGCTGGAGGATATAAAATTAGGTATCTTCAAAGTTTAGAAAACTTGTTGAAGGTGATTCAGTGCTATTATCCAAAACAAATTTCATGCTAGCCTACTAAATACTTCGAGTGCAATAGATTATTTAACCTCTCTTTGTGGACTATGGTTGCAACACAGTGGTTTCAATAATTTAAATCCCCTTCCATTAGATTTAACTTTTAGAAAACTCCATAACATCATATTTATGTAATAATTGTTCAAAGTCATCGAGCAAAAGCATACAAAGCTACATTTGAAAGGGGCGTAATGATAAATCCCATGTTGGAGTTTTCTGGAGAAGACTTTCACGGAAATAACTGCTGTTACCTTTCCATATGGAAACAATATTTCAACATTAGGGGCAATGAATTTTTAGCAATTGCTTTAAAGAATACTAATCATTCCTACCATTTCCAAGGATGAATAAATTAAAGTTGATGCAGTAAGTGTAAGAAGTAAAAAAAAGTGGCATATTTTTTCAAACTGTAATCTATTTCCATTCTTGATTTAGTCCCTGGATAGTATTAAACAATGGTGGTAAAGTAAACAAACTGCCCCAAGGGGGGCTCCCTTACGAAAATGACAGGGGTTCTTCTTGTTCCTTTTTGGAGAAAAAAATGTGGATTTGCACTGCTTATGATGCTGAGACCAAACAGCTGGCAGAGTTGCTGCAGTACATTTAAGGCTATCAATCTGAAAAATGACTGGAACTGTAAGACAATTTGGTACACGAGCAAATAACTTTTACTTATGAATAATTCATAAGTAAAAGTTATTTGCCAGTCATTTGTCACTTTAGAACTGGTTCCTCTAAGGGGTCAGATTTCTTTAGCCTACGTCCACAAAACAAGGTTCTGTTACCTTTAAGGGTTGTTTTTCAAAAAAATCCAATAAGTGGCCTGCCATTTTTATAGGGAAAACCCCTCCTGAGCAAACTGCATCCTCATGTTTGGATTCCCATTGATTTAATGACTTTAACATTGAATTTAATTGACATTGACATTGACTTAAACATTTAATGACAATATATACTCAAATACCATTACAGTCTTTATAGTTTACTCCTCGAGCCACCAGCTTCAACTTTGATACTTTGTTCTAAAAGCCAAAGCAACACAAAGCAAAGCATGGTGGAGGTGATGATTAATCACTTGTTTTGGTTCAAATGAAGAAAAAGAAAGTCAAACTAACAATAGCACTTTAACCCTTTCACCCCTAAACCGGCCATACTTAGCATTTTACTCTGTCTAACACCAGACGAGTTTACTTGTCAATGGGGAATCCCCAGGAGTCAATGGGTTAAAAGTAACACTCAGAAATAATAATGCAAATACAACTGAGGCTGTTTTGCCTTATCTACAAGACAAGACAACAATATCCTTTATTCAAACACAATCAATATTAAAGCAATAATACATGCTTGTGGGGTCATGTGCTAACTATAATAAAGCTACACTACAGTAAATAAAGGCTCAAAACTAACTATGTGACAGACATAGGATATCTACACATAAGGGATAAGAAAAATAAATCAATTGCTAACCTAAGATCTTATTGCAAATACACCAAAAGGTAACAGTTGATTGACAAGTTCCTTGTGCAAAATGGTAGAGCATGTTTGAAGTCCATCAGGACCAAGATGAGAAGTTATGATAAAAACTCTAAACATATTTTTTTACCAAAATTATTTTACTGCCATCAAACCCAATGATACCTTATGCATGGGACACTGTTTCTAGCTGCAGCTCCAAATCACATAATATATTAATAGATTTTTCCATCTAAGAAAAGAACAAACATGTGGGGTGTAACCAAAAAAAGTCCAAGGCAATAATGCTTCCTTTCAGCCTTTTCAGGAAAAACTATCCACTGTCAACCATACTTGACTCAAAACAGATTCCTTGATGCAACAACACATGATAGTCCCCCAAAAACCAAAATTACATCATTAATGCTTCCAGAAAACAACAGTCTAAAAAAAAAAAAGATTTGCAAAACAGTCACGAACCTGAATCTATAGAGATCTATATATATCTGTACCTGCACTTCTGTTCTTCCAAACATTATTTTAACTCAACATGGATTTTGATTTTGATTTTAAACTCAAATTAATTGCAAATCCATAACTTGGTAACTACTTGAACGCAAGGATCGTTTAGTTGTGACTGCTAAAAAGTACAATAACTTAGACATTCACCAGAAAAGGGAATATAAATGACCTTAAAATCGAACTTAAGACGAATCCAGTTTATTTTCACATCAAAAGAGAGCAGCGTACAAAGATAAATGGACGATATTAAAGCATTTCTTAACGTGAAATTACAATCATGATGGAGCTATAACGCTAGACGAACGCTAAGCGGAAAAGCAAAATTGTAATTTATTACTCACAAATTAGCTTGCGAAGTCATATTTTGCACACGATCCGACTTAGTCTCGTCACTCTCGCCATTATATGAACTTCATGCAGTCGCTCCTTTCGGTTTAAATCCACAACAACACCTTTAGGAAGTGTTTTCTCAAGACCATTGGAACAAAAAAAAAGTCATTTTTGATATTTTCTTGTGGAAAAAACAACGTAAACGTAGTCCACATCTCAAGCTTAACAAACCATGGGCAGCTTTAACAAACGAGAAAAACAGAGTCCGGTTCATCTTCCACTAGCAGCGAACATTCACACGAGAAGGAATCAGATAAGGGACAATATCTTGTGGATAACAACCGCCGATCTCTCTAAACTTCGTACAGAGGTAAACTAGAAACGTCGAAGGCGCAACTCAACCGATTATTAAAATTTGAACAAATGTACGAGCGGCCTGGTGAGAGGTTAAAGTACGTGGGGAAATCTCATTTGTCGTCCGCCATTTTGAAACATTGATGGCGGGAAATAAGTGAGCATGCTCAGTGGTTTTTGAGACCTGTCACCTTTGGGCCTGATGATACCCCACGTGGTCAGCGGTTGATGTCGCATGCAAATACGTTTTGTTTCATGACTGTTTTCTCTTGTTCACTAATAGTTGTGGCTGCAATCAAGCGTCTATAATACCCAAAGAGGACTACTCACGTCACCTTCCATGTCAGAGTATCCGACGCATCGGAAACCGCAAAAAGATAAAATAGACACCTTCAGGTCGATGGCTACGGCGGGAGAACGTGTAGACTGTCCGTGCAGTGGGCTATGGCGTCATTAATTATTGTATTCAAAATGGCGATACTAGTTCCCGTAATCCGAAATCATTATATCTTAAGTTCTATATTAACAGAGGGTTTTTTTACAATTTTTTGAAGTTTTTCACGAGTGGGCGTGGGAATCTTCTTGAGTTATGCGTCATTGTTTTCGTCACTGAAACAAGTCCGTCGAAATTACAGCTGTGGGTAAATAAGGAACAACAACATGGATAAGAAGCGTCATTTACAGCCGATTTCAGTGCAGTGTATAGACCCGGGTTTTTGAAACATGATTCGCCCGTGCATGATTCGCCCGTCGTGATTCGACTGCGAGGCTACCACAGCTCAGCAAATTTCGTAAATGATGAGATATTAAGTGTAAACATAAGACTATTTTCGACGAAATTTAAGGTAAAAACCTCGGTAGCATTTATTTAAGATACACGTAAGTCACGATTTTCAGCTTTTATCGGCAAAAGCAGCGCAGATCGACGCGGTTTAACTAGACTGGCGCATCACGTCTCTTATTCAGCAGGTAAACCTCAATTACATGGTATTTTCACTGAATTCATCACAGGAGGTAAAAATGAATACCAACACGCGTGAGAGGGCAGAAATTGTCCCTTGCAATAATTTATTTTCAAGCCATCATCAATCGGTGATGATCATGAGTGAAATATTACATTTCTTGATAGGAAGGCGTTACACATTTTCGACTCGTGTTGAAACTTGAAGAGAAAATTAATTGAACAATTCGGGTACGGGGTAAAATACCTAATTGTGCATACGCTTTGCGGACATTGTAGTGTCATTTGTTGTCGTACTTTGGTGTCATTTGTTGTCGTATTTTGCCGAGATGTAGCTAAAGTTGAAGCACAACTTGAAAATGCGAATGACAAAATGAAACTGACATGTTACTGTCGCGCCGCTGAAGTGATACAAATTGAGTCAACTCTGGCAATAACTAATAGTCATGAGGCTCAAAACTCAAAAAGGATAAATACATATTGAAGGAAAATATAATTTGCCGTCGAAGAAATCCTTGCAGAACGTATTTCTCTGGTCAAATGTTGCTACTTTAAATACAGTAACCCTTTTTGTGCTAATCGCAGCCGGCTAACTTTGTCATTTCCGTACTTTTCGCTTTCCTTCTGGCGTAAACGGTGTTCCAAAATTCCAGCAAAGCTGCTAATACACTATCGTCACCTATCTGTTAATGAAAGAATGCGAGCATTAGCGAGCTTTTGATCACAAAATATATTTTGTCGGCTATGATTACATCGGCAACCGCAAGAAATACTACTGATTGTGCCGCCGGGCCTCAAATTGCCCCCTTTCCAAACGCTCAAGGTTGTTCTTCTGGTAGAAAACAATCCGTATGGCCACTTTTTGCTTTGCCATCCTTTATTTTACATAATGCAGGCTCTGCCTCCCGCTTGTTATCGAAGAGTTTTACTGCCGTTTCCACGCTTCTTGTTAGAGTCACGTGATTATGGTCGAATCACGACGGGCGAATCATGCACGGGCGAATCATGAAAACCCGGGTTTATACACTGCACTGAAATCGGCTGTAAGTTTTAGACAAGACTTGTAAACTCCTGAAATTGTTGAGACGATTTTTTTCAGATCTGGTGAACATTTTTCCAGAACTGGCGATATCTGAAGAGCAGTTACCCAATTTTGTCACCAAAAATAGAAAAAAGGATTGTGTTGAAAACAGTGCTGCTAGAAGACAAAAACTTGTTGAGAGTATTATATTTAAGAATGAGAGCCAAAGATTTGATAATTACACTGATGTGCAAATTATACTGGATAATGAAGAAACTTGTTTTGATACTCTACGTAGACTAAATGATGCTCAGTTGATGATTCAAGGAAAGGGATCATTTACTTTTCATGCAAGGACAAGTGTTGAAAAGACCACGAGAAATTACTGGAACAAATATGAGCCTGTAATAGACCAATCATTCACAATCATATGCTAGCTTATAAGTTCGATTTTTTACGCGGAACTTAAAAAAAGTATTACTGGACAGTTTGTGGGAAGAGGAGATTACGTTTACATAAGCGGTTGAATAGCGTGAACTTGATTTTGTTATCTTATAATTTGTTCAAATACAGCTGTTTCGAAAAAGGTTGTCGGGAAAAAGTGCAAAATTGCACGCGACAATCCCGACGGTAAATGACAATCCCAGTCGGAAAATGGGTGGAATTTAGCCTTTTTTTTCTTTTTTCTTTCTTTTCCGTGTCGGGAAAAGTCTTTCCTATCCCTCCTCTGCTAAGTAGTGATTTTAAGCGTAGAGTTTCCTGGGCGTATGTTTTGTCGGTTTCAGGGCATAGTAGGAAATGCGTACAATTTTTTCCGGTGGACACAGTTAAATATTTAATTAACCTGCAATGGCGTCGAAAGTCATTGCAACGCAAATGCGTTTTAGTGGATCTTTAAACAAAATATACCCTTACGGGGCTCACTTATGGAAAGTCAATTGGATAAACGAGACAGGCGGTGAAAAATAAATATCTGGAATCTTCAAAGCGACGAGTGATGGTCTCCGACAACAATTGCATCCTTCGCCGTGGAATATCACAAAGTGAGCTTTGTTTCTAATATTATTTGGCTAACTGTGGTGCTATGTACAACACTGAAACAAAATGGCAAATTCTGTATGAGTTTAAAAGGAATCGAACGCCTTGAATACATCACAGTGTTTACTGAAGTCGCACCTTAGTTGTCTGGCAATTTACATTTATTTTTTATTCAACTCTGCACAGTCTTTAGATTAAAAAAAAATTGGAACTGTGACAGTGAAGAATCATTTGAAAGAAAGCCTGTTGTCTATTTTGTGCTTCATTATTCAATGTCAAGGGTCTTCCGAAAAGAGTATCTTGAACTGTGAGACTGAAATTTATTTTAATTGCTTTTGTGTTTCTTGTTTGCACTCACGCAATGAAAATATGAAGGGTTTTTTTGCCTCTAATAGCAAATTTTTTGTTTGTTTTAATAAATTTTACGCTGGAAAAGGTTTTTGTGACATATCTCGTCCAAATGAACGCCCAAAAATAAACATTTTTAACGACCTTAAGTGGAACGTTTTTTTGTAAATTGAATAATATTCTCTGTCAAAAATTTGAATAAGAATTAAGCTTGAAATAAACATCGCCACTCGCACAAAAAATTTAGTCGCTGATTTACTCTTCGTCGAGTTTTCGTTAACAAGGGACCTTAAACAACAACGACGAAGACGAACAGGAAGTAATGTTCACACAGCAGGGCAAAGTGTCAAAGAATAAATGCTTTTCCAGTTTGTTACATCCTTTAATTTGAACCTAACAATTGACGATGCAGCAAGGTCAAGAGTTGCAAAATTTATCACTGATTGATTTTCAAGCTCAAGCTTTATGAGAAGTGCTTACTCGAGCCCCCTTTTAGCATGTTCTTTTGTTACTGGGTATTTGTGGCTTATTTCGTTATATTTTTTACGCATTTTAGATTTAGTGAGTGAGTCAGTTGCAAATGATTTCCGTTAATCTTTGTGATTACTTTTTTCTGCATAACGGTATTAGATATTTCAATTGACTTTTTTTGCAAATACTGTGGAAAGTTAGATGGTAATTTCGAAGTAGAATTTATTGCTCTGACGTTTGAAAATATGATATCAAAATCACCTTCCGTATATCTACACTAGGCACTGACTGGAACTCAATTTGATCATCATCAGGATTGGGTGCGCACATTAGCAGTTGTTGAGAATAGGCAGGTATCCAGACCATTATGATCTTCCAAGCTCCTCTGATTTATTTGCCACGTTTTCTCCGACAGAAATGAAAAAATGGCTATAGAATTATTACTCATTCACCAGTGTACTGATGTCCTTGCGTGGTGTATTGATAATTTTGAGTAGCTATAGGCTTGTTAAGATGCATGTGCCTTATTGTCTTCCATGTGCAACCACTATTGCTTTTGTTTGCTCTCTTTTAATGTGTTGATCTGTGTGATGCAGATTATGTTTGGTATACAGGGCGACATCTTAACCAACGCAGTGCCGCTGAACAGAAACATTCGGCAATTGGCAAACACTTTTTGGAAGCTCACGGTAGGAAAAATCTTTTGAGGTCTTAAGAAAGTGCCAATGATTGCTTAGTCTACGAAATGCTCTTCATTGAGAGTCTCAAGCCCAATTTGGAATATCCAGACGGACTCCAAACGTGCCAAACTTGGTTCCTATCTTTTACTATACAGGCTACTCAATCAAATGAGTTACTATGGATGCAATGATTTCCTCACTTTTTTGAGTTCAATTTACTCGGCTTTTTTTTGCTGTTTGCAGGGTGATCACAAGATCCCACTATGGTTTACCCAGGGAAAGACATCTTGTTACCAAAGGCAGGAGAGTTCAGCAGTGAGAACCATAGACCCATAACGTGTCTAAATTAGCTGATAAGCAACCTGTAGCAGAAATGTTGAGTAATTTATACTCTCGAGACGGAGGACGTTTACTCAGTTATAGGAGTACGAGTACTCATACTTTGAGTAATATTAACTCAAATTTGGAGGTAAAATACTCAAGAGAGATGCATCCATACTGACTCTTTATTTTGAGTAGATTGATTATCTACTCATAGATTGAGTAAGACGTACTCTACATTTTGAGTAAAACAAATTTACTCACACAATGAGTTTTGATAGTACTCAAGGTATTGAGTAAAATACATGAATAAAAGTACCCCACATATTGAGTAAAACAAAATGACATTTTCGATTCAACATTTTCAGCTGAATAAAAGTTCATCCGATTAAAAATCACCATACTTACACCATAATTATAAACGTAATCTTTATACGTTCGAAATACTTTTAGTGATTTTACTCTTTAGTTAATCTGTGACAAATACTTCTCATGACTTCCTAAATCATTTAATATTTTGTCTACTTTGGTATAATAGGTACCAACTATTACGCCTCCTTTCATGGGTTACCTTAATCACTCTTATTGTTTGGTATTTATAAAATAATCTCAAAAAAGCTAAATAATAAGGAATTCACATTTTTTTCTATCCATTTTATTCACATCTAACTCAGTTTGCAAGGCCAACCTAAAACCTCACTTTATATGAATGAAGCAAAATACTGAATATTGCATGTAATCAAAAGATTTTTTGCTTTCCAACAAGATATACAGTAGAAGGTCTATGTTTATGTTTTAACTAATTTTTGTATCTTTGTTGTTTTCAATTATTTCTAACGTTTACAACCCAAAACACCGGACGACCACTTATCTCTTTCATCTTAGCGCTGCGCCCCAACTAACTGAACACCTGGAAGAGGTTAGTTTTCGAGCCACTTGCTCGCGCAATCCAAAATATCTGTAATGAAATTCGCGTTCTGTTGCATTTCGCCTTGCATGCTTTCCGCCATGTTGCAAATATTCCATACGCCCAGTTTCCAGTCCTCCTTGGGTCGGCGCCATTTTGGAGAAGGGTCTATTCTTTGAATGCACCTTTACTAAATCCAGGATAAGCCCAGGGGAACATTGTGTGCGATTTTCTTGACCGACAATTTAAGCAATTGCCATCAAAACAGCTCGACGACAGGTACCAGGAATTCCTGGACTTCATAGATAATTATCGCCAAGGCTTTTTTTTTGCTTACAGGTATGGCAACTAGCGACACACAGGTGTCGATTTAAATTTTTATTAACTATTGAAAGTGGGAGGCGCGGTGGCCTCATGGTCAGTGCGCTCGACTGTGGATCGAGTGGTCTGGGTTCGGGTCCTGGCCGGGGACATCGTGTTGTGTTCTTGGGCAAGACGCTTTACTCTCACGGTGCCTCT
>NC_090869.1:54105952-54110952 GCF_036669935.1 Montipora foliosa | reverse complement strand
TCTGGGATACAGCACTGCCCTGACACGCGAAATGTTCTCCGGTTGCCGTCTGTGTCTTAAGAAGCTCCCTAATAATATTTACTTCCGCGTACGTCTGTTTTCCTTCGTTGTCAAATAAACTGTTCACCTTGAATTCGTTTCTATACGGAAAATGTCTGTTTAAAAACATTGCTTTTGTTATTCAAATGTGCCAAACACAGGAACAAAAGACACTTTATTTCTACAATCAATGAGACTCTCGTTGGTACATAATGCAACAGACGACGTCAACGATATCTTCCCTATTTAAACTGTAAAGCGTAACTTGCTTTACAAATGAAGTAGCATAAAACCCCTGCCTTGAGAGATGTTTGCACGCGGAATTTACATAATCGCGCTGAAAACACCGGGCTTCTGCTCCAGGCTCTTAGTTAATGTTAATATAATGGAAATCATTGATCTGTTTTGACATAAACAGTTCATGCAGAATCATCCTGAACGACGTCTTTGGGCAGGTTATTTCAGTTGTTAACAATGCGTAGATGGAAGGAGTTCACCAAAAAGTGAAATGGAGATTCTTACATAAGTATATATAATCTTATATTAAAATTCAGCTTGGCAGCTAGGCCTAGAGGACACTGGTACTGAATATTTACTACTTTTAATTCCGAAAAACGCCAAAAACTGTAACTCAATCTTAGCTCAAACATAACTCACACTTAACTCAAACTCAACTCAAACTCAATTCAACTCGTAGCTCGATGAATAGCCGATCCCTACGTGCGAAACGTTTTGTTTAATATTTTTAATCATTTTTTTTCTCACGTTACAGTTTTTAATCAGCTATTGTTTTTTTAGTATTTATAGACCGAAACTCACAAACATATTTTGACTTGATAATGACGTTTAGCTAACGTCGAAACGTCGTCGCTTTTTTAGAAATTTTTCAATCTTAAAATGATTTTAAGAAATGTTTTATTGCATTTTTTTATAGTTAAAGGATCAAATTGATTTACCTATTCCAGGTTAGTTGCAGATAGGCTCTTTGTGCTTGACGTCTGGGTCTATCTAAGCGCAATCGGGTTTGCTTTGGCATCCTTTTCCTTTTGGGTTATAGGGTTATTTTTAAAGGAGGCCAACACCCATTGTATCTTTTCGTTTTTCTTTCTATCGCTTGAATAAGTTAAGGATTCAAAGTTACTTTTGTGGCATGAATCTCAAGCCATTGCGGTGACAAATTCCACTAACACGTACTCGGATCGATTAATTCAATGGATGTCAGTGAAGAGGTCTTTACGGTGAGCAATATCTACTTCCAACATAAAACGGTTGGAAGAAAGGAAAACAAATCCTGTTTCCTTTTTTGCAACAATTGTCGATAATAATTGGCACTGTTATTCAACGAAGACTAGCCTGCGAGCAGGCTCTTTCAGTGGTTCGAGGTACAAGAAGGGCCTGTGTTGTCGTCAGCTGCAGTTTCACAGTTAGTGGCCACGTCATCCTATTACAATAACACAAGGATTGCTCTTTCAAAAAAATATAATTTAACATAATAATTTTAATAATAAAATTTGTTCCACTAAAAGTTTAGACAGAACAGTAAAAAATAGAAAAAAGTATAGCTTATCTGCTAAATACCCCGCCCCGAGACTATGGTTGTAAACCACTTAAACATAGCTTTGTTAAACATATTTTAGTATTTAAACGGTAGATATAGGCACATTTTTATCCCCTAAAAATTTTTCATCTGTTCGGATTTTCTAGCTGAAATTCTAGTGATCCGAAAATTATAGGGATCAAAACTTACCTTTTCGGAGATTTCAGCCAGAAAAAAGGCTCCCGAAAATTCTAGGTGACCTTTTTGGGGTAAAAATCCGTTTAAAATGGGCAATTATACCATTTTTTAGATGTTCGAAAATCCTAGGACAGGCAGGCAAGCAAGAAATTTGACAACAAATGATCAGAAAATTCTAGATCTCGAATCGTCTTCCGAACAGATATTTTCCTAAAATTGACGTTGGGTGCCCCTGAATAATAACATCGAATTCGTTTTGAAAGTCGCCTATAGTAATGAAGTCGATTCGAAGGTTCAAGTTTTTCATGAACTAGAGTCCTGTTTGAAAACTGAATTTGTTTTTTTCCATTCTTTTACAAGCGCTCGCGGAGCCAGGAGATGCGATTCATTCACTTCCTCATCCTTGATTGGATCAAAACTTGGACCAAGAATTGTTTGTTGGAATTCTTTTCATGATCACTAAACATAAATACTACCTTACAATACTACCCTTTGCTAAAAACCTACCCATCTCCTTTGCTCCGGGATTCTAAATGGGTGCTCTGTTTTCGAACGAATGAACTATAGTATTAATAGCGCTTGTCGAATTCGTCCCAAGAGTCTTTAAATCATGATGTGGGCGGAATATTCTTCTACTTTGACAGATCACATGTTTCCGCGTTAATTAAGGGCTTTTGTAATGCTGTACCCTCTCGATAATTCTCGACGAATATTAACGATTTATCCGAGCAGGAAATAATATCACAAACAGCGGGAACTACCTCTTAGATAATACTTGGGAAGACGTGGCCAATGACTGTGAAACCGCATCTGACAACACCTTTTTGCTTTTGTTTAGCCTGCGCATTCGAACAGTCACGCATGCTCTTCATGTACCTCGAACCACTGGGTACCTGCTCGCAAGCTAGTCTTCGTAGAATAAAACTGTCAATAACCGTTTGTCAATTGTTTCAAAAAAGAAACAGGATTTTTTTTTCCTTTCTTCCACTCTTTTTACATTGGAAATCAACATTCCTGACACAACCCGGTCACCTCTTTACTGACACCCATTGAATTCATTAAGGGTGGACCATTCCTGCACTTTGACAATCACGAATAAGTGGTATACCTTCCTTAAAAGAACTCCAGCAACAGAGAGGGCAAAGAAAGCTAATACAGTTTGCGGTCAGACTCTTATACTGCGAAAATCGGAGAAACGTGAACACTGGTATGATTTTTTCTAGTATCCCATTGTGGGTTTTACTTTGCTTAATCACTATACATACATACAATTAACATTGCAGAAACATTGTTATTTTTGGACTTCACGGTTTTCCGAGTTTTACAGTGATCATGCATGACACGAATGTCAATGAAGTCTTTTATAAAACCGAAAACGAAAGCAATTATTCCGAGAAATCGTGAACCGAATACCATTCATTTTGGGTTGACGTTGTGATGGTGGGTTCGCACACAAAACGAAAAAAGACAATAACACACACACGCCCCTTCCCACAATTGCGCAACGCACAAGCATGAAACTTAAAACGAATATAATTTTAAAGATTTTAATTTAGAAGAGGGAAAAAAAAAGAAAACCTAAACTTGCTTAATATTACAGACTATAATTAGGGTACCTAAACTAACGTTACTTAAATAATTGTCTATTCCTTTACAAAACTTAACGATAAAACTAATTATACTAATCACTTAAGTCCAGTATTTACAGTCAAACAGTTCAGTCCTGTGCCAAACTAGCAGCAAAACCCTCGACAAGTTCTTTCCCATCACAAACTTTACTGCACCTGCGTCACTTTCTTCGAGTTTTCTCTTCTCGGTGCTTCCTTCTCTTCTGGCAATCAACTTCTTCTTTCAAACTTTACTGCACCCGCGTCACTTTCTTCGAGTTTTCTCTTCTTCTTGCTTATCTCAAACTTCTTTAATTCTTTGAAGGATTTTCCTCACTCGCCGCCACTGACAAAGGGGTTTTGTCTTTGAATTCTTTCGGCAGCTCCCGCTAATGGCTCTTAGCAGTGTTGTTCTCTCTCTCCCTTTTGCCCTCAGGCTTTCGTTCTTCAACCCTTTGCTTTTCCTGTTCGTCAACAAACCACTTCAGCAATCAACCAACGCCCACGACTTTTTACATCTATATATAGTTAACTAATTCATTCAAATGACGACTACAAGCAATATCTACATTACAACACTAAGAAATTCTATAACACTAAATCGGATAATGCATAATACACTAGGGAATCGTACAATTGGTAATTAACACTCAGACTAACGAACAAGACGAGTGGCTAAAACTATTTACAAACTGGTGACAAAAAAAATAAATAGTTACTTGACAGACGTATCTTCCCATCTCCTAAAAATGATGTCAACGCATTTCATGCCAACAATGTGAAACAATCTGATTTTGTGTAACTGTCACAGAGGACTGAAAATCAGGAAAAGACATCCGAAGCATTGTCACGTCCGTTTTTATACTAAAGGCGCATTATCAGTGTAAACGAACTTGGGCGAGACCTCCTCAGTAACATGACCTAGAATGGATCTATCCTAACTGACGAACGACTGAGATAATTAGCGGTTCGAAAACTGGAAGAGATGAAATAGGATAAAAGGCCAAAAAGTAGACAGATTTCACTTCAGATCTTCAACAAGCAAGAATTTCGTAGGGAGTAATAAACACTGAACTGCGTGATACATTAATAATTCTTACAAATAAATAGCTTTAAGTCTTTTCTTAAAAGTATACGTAAGCAAGAGAGTTGGCAGAAACAACATCGGAATTAGGAGGATTGTAAAACTTGTGACCTTGATAAAAAGCGCGGAGAATTGTTTAGTATTAGTTCTGCAGTAAAGTATTTGGAAGGTCTTACAATTTCTTAGATAATAGGAATGTATTTGAATTTTTCAGTAAAAAAATTTTGTTTGCTAACAGTAAACGGGAAGGGTTGAGAATTTGATAGAAGTATATAAATTTGCCCAGTTGCAAGGTATATGTGTTGCAGGTAAAACAATGGTCTCAGGTTGAATCCGTTTTTACAGGTTAAATTGTCGGTTTTCACTGTCACACCATCATAAAAACCATTGAACAAATAAAGTCAAGAATCAAAGAAATAAAAGAAGATGTATATTCAAACAATCTCGAAAAGCTTCAGGTCTGTGCGATGTTTCGTGCGGGAGATATTCGAAGAAATGTTTTTCTCAAATTTATAAGGCTTTGTATGGAGACGCC
>NC_090869.1:54085952-54100952 GCF_036669935.1 Montipora foliosa | reverse complement strand
CGGGAGGGGTAAGTAGAACTTGTAAGCGGGCAAGATCCCTAATTTCAGTCCCGTAGTCGAAAAGACGAGCACAAGCATCGCCGGACAACTGTCTGGTCTGGAAATTTGAAGGAAATCTTTCTCATTCGAGCCGAAAGAATAATGCTGTCATCAAGCTGATCAGACAGGGAAGAAAACAGACTGTGGTCTTTTCGTTAGGAGGAAAAACTGTTTAGTGATCACGCTTTTCAGTGAGAAAAAGGCTTTCGAGTACATTTCTCAGTGAATCGCTGTGTCCAGCTTTGACTTCGTCTCAGTAAGATTGCGACAGCCTCTCAAACAACAATGTCTCAAAAGAGTTTAATTAAAAAAGGCTCGAAAAGAAAAAAAAACAAGGTGAGTTAACTGACTTTATTTCGTCCATTCATTGACAACATTTGGCTTCTTTGCACCTTTGTCGTGAAACTAACTCAAATAAAAAAAGTAATTTCTGGAACATTGTTGTCGCTGACCTGACGCTTTGTCAGTCACGCCTCGCGCGTAACGCAAGCTTGGGCGGCCAATGCTGTAACCAACCGACTTTCAAGTTGTACAGTGTGCATCAGACGGTTTTACTTTAGATAATGATTAGTTCAGTTTCAGAACTTTTCTTCAGTTTCAAACACATTTTGCTTTGATAGCGGAGCTCCGCGCTCCCCAAAGTCGCACGCGCGCGGAGCACCATTGTTAAGAAAATATGGTAACACATCGATGCGAGAAATCTTGGTTTAACCATGACGTCATCGACCGTCCGTACATACGTACATACGTACGTACGTCCACCCATCCATGTATGCCAATGTGACCAGTATCATGCTAGTTTACAGCATACATCTGCTAAATTTAACAGCAGTTTTTGTATTTTATGAAATGACTAGGAAGACTGGACACAAATAATTTTTCATAGAGGGCATGTTGGGACAGCCCTCTCGCCGCAATTTCTTCGGCCCCCTCTTTCTGGAATTTCTGGATCCGCCCCTGATACACTTTTAAATATTTACCGCTCGCTAATCAAACCCGCAAATACTTACCAAAACAAAATTGTCGTTTTAGAAAAGCGAGTTCTTTGCTTAATGCATTTTTCAGACTACAAATGAGACACTGTTCCTCTTTTTACTGGGTTGCCATAGGCAACGCGTTTCTCTGTTAGTTTTCTTTTTCTTTTTTTTTTCCGTGTCATGAAAAGCCTTGCCTGTCACTCCCCTGCTAAGTGGTGTATGGTGTCTTTGTGCTTAGAGTCTTCTGTGCGTATTTGTTAGGTTTGAGGGGGCTGGGGTAATGCGTAGATTTCTCTGGTGCACACTTGAGAACATTTAATTGTTAACCTGCAATGGCGCCGAAAGTCACTGTAACGCGAATGGAGTTTTAGTGCATCTTTAAACAAAATATACCCTTATGGAGCTCAAGAATGGAACGTCAATTGAATAAACAAGACAGGCGGTGAAAAATTATATCTGGAATCTTAAAAGCGACAAGTAATGGACTTCGACAACAATCTATTGCCCGTCGAGCCGAAATCAAAGTGAGTTGTATTTCTAATATTTTACCAAGTGTGCTGTTATGTAGAACACTGAAACGAAATGGAAAATTCTCTGGTAACTTATGGGTTCAGCAAAGACAGAGAACGAATCGAACACCTTAAGTGGATCTGTGATCTCTGTTGTCTGGCTTTTGGAAAATTTTTTTTGTACTCAACTCTACACAGTCTTCAGGTAAAAAAATAATTGGAAATGTGACAGCCAAGAATTATTTGAAAGAAAGCTTGTCGTCTATTTTGTGCTTCATTATTCAAGGAAAGGGTTCTTCATGGAAACGGTTTGAGCCTGAAATTTAGTTTGATATTTTGCTACAATTTGACACGATTGAGTTTCTTCTCTTCACGAGCGTAATGAAATAGGAAGGGGTTTTGCCTCTAATAGCAAATATGTTGGCTTTTTTTTTCAAAAACCTTTTCGCTGAAAAAGGTGGCCTTTATGAATTCATCATGTTTTATAATATGCGAGGTTAACGAGATAGTTTTCATGGCAATAGTAGAGCATTTTCGTGTCACAGTGAGGTTAGCGTCTTTCTTTGTATTTGCCGTCTGTTCTAACCTTGATTTTCACTCTCAAAATTACCTCCAGAACCTACTTTTTGCGTAGAATAAGCTTTTAGAATGATGTTCTTGCCTTCTGTGGTGATACTTAACGATTCGGGAACATTTTGTGAAAAAATATTTGTAACGGATCACACGCGCAACTTGATTGCCCGGTTACGCATAACATCCACTTGGCCTTTTGACATCTCATTGAAAAAAACTCGTAAAATATTCGCGGACGGGTCGATTTCTCTGAAATTTGAAAGGATGAATGGTAAAGAATTTAGAGAGATTTTTCACAATAACTAAAAATTCCTGTGTTAAGCATGAGAATTCGACGAAGAAGTATATGCGACTAAATTTGTTGCGTGCGTTGCTATTTTTGTTGTGATTGTTGTGCCATTTTTGACAGAGAATATTAAATTATGACAAAATATCTAAGGATAGATCGTTAAAAAATCTTTATTTTTAGCGGGTATTTGAACACCAAAGATACAACGCTTGACGAGAAATAATATTTTTGTTAATATTTGAAAGAAAAAAAATTTCGTGGGAATCGGGACACGGTGAAAATGAGTTAACAAATTTGCATACGTGCAATACACGGGGAGACAGGAATTTCTTCTCTCTGACAAGTGATTTTGACATTGTAGTGTAAAATGAAATTTATTTGGGAAGTTAACAATATTTCTTTAACCTCCTGGTTAATCCAATTTATTGCTACGACTTGCTAGTGCGAAGATTGTTTACATCAAGTCCTGCTTTTTGCGAATTTTGAGCGTCATGAAATTACATCATTTGCGTGACAATATATCCCTTTACTCTGTACCAAAAACATTCAGATAGTAACAAACTTCATAATTATTTATCCATTTCTCCTGCTTTTGTGCTTGTCAACATTGTGATTTGCGATAATTCGCAAGTCTGTTTTTTAGATGTTCAGATTTTCAATTAAATGGCCGCTCAACCTCGCGATTGTGTAAGTAGTTCACCCTGATGTCAAAATAGGTACGTTTCTCAGGAACCCGACAGAGAAGGCTTCCTGACCCGACAGATGAAATGTAAATATTCGGTTAGATATTACAACAAAATTCAAAAACCAAAGACGGACGTTTCTTGGCTAAAAAGTATGTTGTTTTACTCTGAAAACAACGATTAATATTCTTCCCCGCACAGGCAGCCCAATCGCGGTGTACGATTTATACACTTTGCATGGGAAAATATACTTTGAGCCTATAAATGCTAAAGTAAGCTGTAAATGTACAAATAAACTTCACTTACCTCTACGTACAGTTGTCCTCGTCTTTTCTGCGCAATCGGAAGGCAAACTGTGTCCGTTTTTTAGACGGGTTTGTGGCTTACAAATTTTTGCGATGTCGTTAGTTGTTAGAGGGGAAATGACAACTAACGACATCGCAAAAATTCGTAAGCCACAAAGCCGTCGATAAACGGACACAGTTTTCCCTCCGATTGCACAGGAAGTAAGTAAGTAAGTGAACTTGATTTCTACATTTACAGCTTACTTTAGCATTTATAAGCTTAAGTATATTTTCCCATACAAAGTCTGTAAATCGTACTCCGAGCTTGGGCTGCCTGTGTTTCCCGTAGTTCATTCAGTTGACAGAGGGTGATCACGTGCACTTTTATAGTTGCCTAGCACGTGATCAATTTCTTCCTTTTGACAAAACATCATGAACATTCCGTTTATTCATAAAAGTCAGAGACTGCAGAAATGTTCGTGTTTTTAAGATCGATTGTCATTAATCTTTCGACGAGAATTCGATTCAGAGTTATGTATAAAAGGTATGTTATATTTTTTCTTCATCTGTCTTTTGGCTTGGCTTTTTCTGATGGCATCAGATTAGACTAACAAGAAGAGGAATTATGAAGCGGAAACAACACCTTCAGTCCTTTCTTAGTGTTTGCAATATACGTTTGCTTAGTGCAACTGCAAGACATGCTGGAAACGTCTGTTAGAGCAATTTGCAGTTAATTTTTTTGCAGACTATTTATTTAAAGAAGAAACGAGTGAATTTAACTCAAGACTGTGTTTTGTTATCTTTAAACTGAATTTATTACCAAAGCTTAAAAAACTAAAAGACCTCAAACTGAATGGGACAGGACATAACAATATAATTAAACGTGTGAACGTGTGAGCCAAAGGGCCTCTGCTGGTGCGACATGTGGGTGACCCCTCAAATGGTCTTAATGACCCCCACTTGAAAAAATTAACTGGAACGCTGCAGTTCGATTCCACCCAATTCCGTGCCTTCTGTTTTGTGTAACACGCACGACAGGAAACCCAGTGTACGCTTTATGGAGCGTCTAGTTGTTAGTTTCGTACATGATGCTGCTAATCAGCGTGCTCCACCCAATATTTCCAATCTATTAATTCGCTTCGAACAGATTCACCCCTACCCTACCCCCACACGATTCTCACAAGCTTGCAACCTACATACAAACATGTCGATAACAAATCAGCAGCTATTTTCTTTCTCTAGAATTGGTGCTAAAATATGGAATGGCATCCCTTCTGAACTTCGTGAGCTGAGGAAAGCACCCTTCAAACGTAAATTAAATGATTTGCTTCTACAGATTCTTGGAACTTTGGAGATGAATGATGAAATGCGCTACATTGATCTTTCTAAGCACATGCGTTTACTAAATAGTTCCCCTAAGTCTGAAATGTTGAGGTTTTTTATTTTTCGTTAATGTTCTTAATATTGTTATATCTATTTTCTTTAATGTTATTGTATATACATTTTCTTTTGTTGTACATGTATTTTCTGTTCGTTTGTTTTTGTGTCACCCTTTAAAAATCCAGTCTAAAATTAAGTAGCCCGCCAAGAATAGCTATGCTAATTGCGGGCTACTAATTAGTCTCTGTATTGGCTTTTATAATAAAGTGCGTGTTGTTGTTTTGTTTTTAATTCTATGGTTGGGTCATTGGTGGGATCATTTTGAAATATTAGCAACTGGTCGATCAGACATGCATTGCAAAATTAAAGAGTCTCTGTTGATCCGTGACTTTAAGCCAGCCTTAAATGAAAATGTTGGCAGTGAGAAACTTTATCTCTATTATTAGGATATTCTTGTCGTTTTATGTCAATCAATTTCGTTAGTTCCCAGTCCGTACAGTTGTATTTTTGGAATTTAAATTTATCTGTAACTGAATAATAATCTTTTCTGATGATGTATGTTGTAACATACGAAACGTTAAGTTTATAAAAGTTATGCATTTCAAGCAAATGTTTGTAACCGCTGTTTGCGTTTTATTCCTATTGAAACTAAAATGGCCCAAGTCAAAGAATTTTTATGAGACTCTCTTCTTCAGTTACAAATATTGTAAATATTGGAGGGCCGGTATTGATAAGTTGTTCATGGCTGCAGTATTTTCGATATCGTTGGATGACACGATCGAAATGTCATTGCTCGGTTTTGTTTAATAATATTACGTTTTCGCTCGATTTATATTAAAACGTCAAAGGTCTCAATTTGGGGTATTCTTGAAACGTTATCGGTTATACGTGCAGGCTTCTCGTTAATTTTCAGTCCCATTTTGCAGGCGCTTATTCTTTGTTATGATTCAGCATCAACACTTCCAATCCTCGTTTTAGAATTACAGGTATGCTTGTTTTCTAAATCTTTTTTTTTAGCTGTAGCAATCTTGCGAAGGAACATAGAATGACTTATAGAAACTAGAAATAATTTTAATTTGGCGCCCTTTCCCACACATACGTATCCTTCTAACAGTAGCAGATAGTATAGAGACCAAAATCGTGGAAAAGATTTTAGGAAATTTGCGAGCCGTACTAAATTTGCTGGGACCTCACGCACAAGCTTTCATCAGTTCCACTTTTTGCCAAGGAATATCGACACCAAAATTCAAAGCAGATTTCTTTCGTAGAATTTTGTCTGTCAATTAAGTAGGCCCTCTATTTTGCTACGGGCATTAAAACCGTTAAAAATGTTTGTAGGTCCCGAGAGGATATTACTTGATATGGCCTGCATTACTTCCTATGGTCCTATTTTGTAACTAGACTGCATAAAAGCAGAAGATTTTTTATCTTAAGGAGGCTCTCGAAACGGTTTTCCAATGGAAAAGGGCTACAACACTATCGATCCTTTCAGTAGGGAAACGTTTTGATATTTGACTAATGCTATTGTCAAGCAATTTTTTTAAGGGTTTCTTCGAGTCCCCACTGCAACTGATGCCATAGCCACACCACAGCCCTACAAAATCATTCAGTTTTTGGCAAATATCCTAAAAACTAATTCGATGACCAAGTTTTTTTTTTTCAAGTGTCCAAAAATGTATTAAATTCTCTTATCTAATACGTAGTATGCAAAACGTATCTAGTAGAACTTTTTTTATTCATGTGAATGCTTTTGGAAGTTAGAAACATAATTCCATCGGACGATTTTTCTCACAATTTTCTTTGCGAATGTGAGAAAATAAATTTTACTTGTATGCAAAAAAATCGGGGTAGATGATCGAGCTGAGTTTCGAGATATTGCCCAATGTTTCTGATAACATGTCCTTCCGGTTTTCGCGATTTTAGGTCACATATTTACTTCCGGTCACCGCTTTTGATTCATGAACTCACGCGAGCAGCTTAAGAATTGCTTCCTTAAAAGGAAACTAAATTGTAGCAGCAAGGACCAACGTAACAAAAATAGAAGCACGGGATCCTGGTAAAGGATCTAATCAGCGTGTGAACTAAAAACAAACGAAAAGGGAAAGGAAGATCAAACAGTGAAGAAATATCTGTTGTATTTACCAATATTTCGAAAGGCACTGTCTTCTTCTTCAGTGTGTTACAAGTAATGCTCTTTGGCTAATGGGACGTTACAATTTGAACGAAAAAGATGTTTGCAATATGATACAGCAAAAATGTGTCATGGTTTGATCTGCCTTTCACTTCTCGTTCGCTTTAACCCTTTCACCGCCGACGGCTTCTCCATAGACGAGTAAAATCGTTTGGCTTTAGACAGAGTAAAATCTGTAAGTGTCAATGGCATTTATGGCAGTGAAAGGGTTAAAGTTCTACTACGATCATAAATCATTTCTCGTTTTTCTTTACATTTTGAAAGTCCCTGTGCTGAATAGTACTTGAAATAAATGATTTTATGCAATCACTTCAAGAGAAAAACTATTTATTTCGACGGCATCAAGTTTTTTTTCATTTAACGGTCCGCCATTACTTGGTGTGGTTCTGATAGATTAGCCCTCGGGGAGCTGGATCGAGAGGAGAAAGTAATGTCATTTACTCACGAGCTTAAAAATGCAGTGTGTAAGTGCAGGTTAATATATTAGTGTGCAGAACACTGATTTGACAATCTGAAAGCCAAAACTCTCGTGCTGCTTGCTAATTAAAATTATTACTATATTATATATATTATTATTACTATTACTATATGTATTACTAGCAAGCAGCACGAGAGAGATATTCTAATATTTCTTGCCGCTTAAAAGCCGCATGCACATATTTCATTTTTAAGCTTTAGTGAGTAAATGACGTCACTTTCTCTTCGATCCAGATCGCCGAAACCTTATTGAGCGCAACCGCACCATGTATAATGGTGAAAAGAGTGGAGTTAAAATAAAATTCGACTGTTAGCAACGCAAGTACTTTCGAAATGTGAATAAAAACTAAAACTGATTAGTAAAACTTTATTAGGATTTATGTTCCATGTTTGTTCACCTGCGCTGCAGATAAGAAAATGTTAAACCGCAACTTCATGCATGCAAGTTGGTGCGGAAGACATCAACATCATTCCAGAAGATCTCAGACTTTTTCCAAGTGTTATCTGTTTCTCTTTCACGGGGGGAAAAAGGCCTTTTCGCGTTTATCTTTCATTTTCTTGCTAATTGATTGGTAACCTTAAAGAAGCCTTGAAATCTGATTGGTTGTTTTGTTTTAGTGTTACTTTCTCAATGGCTGGGGAAATGGTGCGATTTAGAGCAAAAAATAGTGCGATTTAGGAATAAATCACACTGCTGAGAGCCAATCAGGTTGCAAGGATCACCAGTGATTTCTAAATGGATGTAATAAATCAATTAACGAACGAACAGACGGAACGAGGGAGGGAGAGAGGGAGGGATAGATGGCTGGATGGATGAGCACTCAACCACTCAACCTCCAACCCCCAAATCGAAAACCCGATCAACAGACCCTGTATAGTACAAGGAGTTCGTGGTCTGCTACGATTCTGACATCGTGCTTCCTTTTTTTGCTTCAGGTAGATGGATAACTATTCATATCAGCTAAACGGCTCCTTTACACTCCGCGGCGAATTCCAGTATCTTTCCTCAGCTGAGTGCACCGCCCTATCTATAGTCTTTGGCACCGAGTCTGTTGTTACAGTAATATTGAATGTCCTCACAATCATTGTTTACCTGAAAGAGCGCAGTCTTCGCAAGCCCAGTATGTACCTTGTGATCAACTTGGCAGTTGCAGACATGTTTAATGGAGGATTTTCAATAGTCACTCTGTTGTCTGAATTTAACCGCCTGAGGTTATGCAAATTTTCGTGGTTTAACGAAATCTGGCATTTCCTGCCGCTCTTTCTTATGCTCCTCTTTACAAATGCCTCGGTGGTGAGTCTTTCTGCTGTATCTGTAGAGCGAATGCACGCCACGTTTCGCCCATTAAAGCATCGTCTTATCGAAAAAAGAAGCTATGGAGCAGCTGTCTCAGTTGTTTGGTTAACAGCTGGTGTATGCAGTTATCTGACTTTAATCTCACATGTTTTCTTGTCGTGTTGTTTTCTTATAATCCTTGTTTCTTACTCGTCTATCGCTATTAAGATTTATTGTGGACGATATCCTCAGCACCATGGTGGAGGGAGGAGAGAAAGAAAACTGACCAAGACATTATTTATTATAACTTCTGCATCATTACTTCTGACCCTCCCAGTCATTGTCCTTTTATCGTATTCCAGGTACGCGGGGTCTTCTTTTAATTTCTTGCCTCATAGAACATTAATTTATCTAGTATTGTCATTATTTTTTTTATTTCAAGCCAACTCTCTCGTCAATCCATTACTATATGCGCTCAGAATGCCACGGTTCAGAAGAGCCTTTTTTTCGTTTTTGGCCTGTAGATCCCATGTGTCCCCAATTCAAGATTTCGCTCTTAATGTCTTGTAAATAAAACAAATCCTAATTTGTCTTCAGTGGACACTAATGCGCATGCTAGTATATCAGATGCTGTTCCAATTCAACTACAATGTTAGAGGATGCGAGATTTTGACGCCAGTGTTATGTGTAAACTTAAGCTCCAGATATAGCAACCAGGATACAAAAAAAATTACGTAATGAATTGCAAAGAAGAAAACGCCTAAAATTCAAATCAAAGAAAAGTTTTTGATCTCGTCTACCGCAATCGGCTTTCACAGGAGCTCATCAAGGGAAGGATCTATCTCACATAGTTCGCCTCGGAGTTAACCCTTTCCAGAGTCGATTTATTTATAGAACGCCTCCCTCCCTTTCGAGATTTAGCACGTGCACTGTTGTAAGAGCCAATCGAAAGCGTCAAGGAAAATATAGAACACCTCCCTTGGGAGATTCAGCACGCCAACTATTGTACAAGCCAATCAAAACAGAGCTATCTCAGCGTCCAGGGAAATATGATACTTTTCGCGGGAAAAACCTGTTTGTAAAAATAAATTTACTCGGGAAAGCGTTGAACCCAGCTGTGACGACAAGTCTGGGAATGGAACCCAGGCCATATAGGTAGGAGGCGAGTGCTTTCACGACGGTGCCATCCCTGCCCCCTTAATTAAATGCAAGAGAATTGTATATGAAACAAACATGCTATTTTTTTTCAGAAAACAATCGCGCGCATGCTTCTGTTATGTTAGATACCATTCCATTAGGACTACAGTCCTGGACTAAGTTGAGACATGCATTTTAAGGGCCCACGGACGGATTTTTCGAGCGTTGCTAGGGAAGTGAAATGTTACTTTCGGTGACTGATGTCATCATATAGTGAGCTGACCAGAAAACCCACCCACAAGCAAAAAATCACCGGACGAACTGTTGTTTCCATCCAAGATTTTTCTTCGCCCTTTCTCGCGCTAGTTCTCAGATCAACTGCGCATGCGTAAACGAACTGACTTCCGGTTTCAGAAAAAACCTAAATTTCCGGCGGTCTTTAAATTGAATTAATTTTTTTTCATGTGGCACGTTTCACATCCAAAGACAGAATATAGGTAAGCAATGATTTTCTCAAATCACATTTTTTGAAAATTTTATGGATATTTCAGTATCGTTTATCTCTCTAAAAAGAACATTTTTCAAAATAAAACGAAAACCATGCTTGGCTGGATACAAAAACGAATACAAATTATGAAACCACTGATTAAATACCCGAATTGTGTAGCACGTAGACAAATTTAGAGTTTTCTTTTATTGGTCACGTGACCATAAACGTGGCCTGATGACGTCATATTTAGGGTCATTGGTTTACAAAAGTTAGAAACTGACCAAAATAATTCCAAATTCTCTCAAATTAGTTAACTATTACATCCTTAGCAACGCACCCCAAAAAAATACGTCAGTAGGCCATTAAATTTCTCATTCATATCTAAAAAGGGGAGTTATAGGGTCTCCCATCTCCTTAAAAAAATGTTGGGTGGGGCTGGAGGAGAAAGTTACTGTCAGGGGGCTTCTTTTCAAGTCAAAGTCCATGCAAAATTTTGAAAAATGTGAGAAGTTTCAATTCTTTTTGTCCAGGATAACAACGTCACGATTTCAACTAGAATGGTACAACATTTTGACGCTATATGATATTTTTTTTGCAAGAAACAACTTACAGAGTAACTTTTGGTATTTGGAATCTTTTTAGTCATCTGAGCAGGTCTAATTAAAAGTATTGACAAGATAATGTCCATGAAAAGAATTTTTAAAAATAACTGTAATCGTTTGGTTGTGAAGGAAAGACAAGCTGCGTTAGTGAAAAACAACAAAAAAAGCTAAGTGACACAAGTTCACGCCAACCCAGTGTTGCCAACACATCACGTATGCGCACAACCATTTCACCTGAAACAACTGCCCATGGGGTGAAATGGTTGTTGTGGGCATGCGCGATGTGTTGGCCACACCGGGTTGGTGTTGGCATGTGTCACCTTGCCTTCTTTGTTGTTTTTAACCTATTAAATATAACAATCTTTGAAAAAATATAATGTTGATGAACGTTTTTTTCGTCGGGCTTGAGGTCGCATGGGTTCAAAGTCTGAATAGCACTCTTGTCTTTCCGTCGTCTACAAAGTGCCACCTTTACGCAGGTATAAAAGACAAACTTTCGGGTTTATTGCATTCTCGGACCCAGAGCTCTGATCTTTGGCTCACAGAAATGAGATCCAAGGTTCTCTTGACGAGAATAGTCTTTAGCGTTCAGCCGAGCTAACATTTCTCACGCCAAAAAACAAACGATCCTATCACATGCTTACACGTAACATTTTCTACAAACTTGGTGAATAAAGTTTGTTTTGTTTTGTTTTTTTCACAAACGTTGCGCACCTCCCCCTCCCCTCCCCCCTAGGGTATTCTTCCAAAGAAACGTCACCTGTCAGTCACCCCATTCCTTAGTGGTGCACTCCTCCTAAGAAAAATCCTGGATTCTCATCTCATCAACTCATTTTATCTTCCACTTCAAGCAGGAGGAACAATATCAAGCAATTCTCTATTTGATATCAAGGCCCTTGAGTTTTTAATTCTTCAAATGCAGAAACCCGCAGCAATCAATCTTGAAGTTTCTTTGTAATCTGCAGGTGTGCGAATCGTGCGAATCAAGGAAATTAAATTGAAATGAAAAGGATCAATAATGATGAAAACCCTGACAGTTTGATGACACAAACTCAATTGACTTCTTCCGCCTTGATGGATTTTCAATTAACTCTCGACTAGTGACCCTAGCTACCAAACGATCCTGCTGCCAGAGTTATCAATTATACTTCCAGAATCCTCGTAATTCTTAGACCCATTTTACGGGCGCTTTTTTCTCAGTTGTCGTGATTCAGCACCAACAATTTTAATCTTCGTTTTGAAAGCACACTGTCAGGTATGTCTTTTTCAAAATATAATTTTCTTACTGATACCACTGTTGCGACGGAATATTTAAGACTTAAAATACCAGGTAATCTTTTTACCGCACCAAAGAATGTTTTTGCCGACGGTCGCAGTTGAAAAAAGTTTTCAAAATTTTGCTGGTTTCTCACGCTCAGGCTCTCTCCAATTCCAAATTAGGCCTTCTATTTTGCTACCTCCATTTGATTTTAAAATAGTTAAAATTTTTGATGGCGACGAGATGAAAAATGATGTTTCGAGATTGAACTTCATGTGGGATGCATTTTGTAACTGAGTAGTCGTTTCTCTTACGAAATAAAAGTAAACAATTTTATATAATTCACGTTTGTCCGTCCGTGCCGCAGATAAAAACAGTGTTTCATCGCAATGTCATATACGTAAGTTACTGTGGAAGTCTTTAGTGCCTTGATTAAAATGTTCAGACTTTATCCAAGGAATGACTGCGTGTTTGAAAAAAAAAATCCCCAAGGCACACTCGCTCAGTGCGAGCAGGTCAACTTGTTGGGCTCGTGTTTCCGTGAAAGTGGTTTGAGTCCGACGATAAAGGAAATGATGGCATTTTTGAAGTACGGGCTATAGAAGGAAAAAAGAAATGATCTTAACTTAACTGGAATTATCTTTTTTACATATACAGGTAGATGGATAATTATACCTATCAGCTTAAGGGCTCTTCTGTATCCCCTTTCCAAGCACTTTCCTCATCTGAGTGCATCACTCTACTTACAGTCTTTGGGACCGAATCTGTTTTAACCGTAACACTGAATGTCCTCACCATCATTGTTTACCTTAGAGAGCGCAGTCTTCGCAAGCCCAAGTTTTACCTCGTCATCAACTTAGCAGTTGCAGACATGTTTAATGGGGGATTTGCAATACTCATTTATTCATTTTTATTTGGCGGCGTATGCAATTTTTCGTTGTTTGACGAAAAAATCCCGATGTTGCTGCATCTCTTTATTTTATTCTTTACAAGTGCCTCAATAGTGAACCTCGCTGCTGTTTCTATTGAGCGAATGCACGCCACCTGTCGTCCATTAAAACATCGTCTCGTCGAAAAGAGAAGCTTTGGAGCCGCCGTCTCAGCTGTTTGGTTAACATCTGGTGTATGCTGTTATCTCATGTTTACACATGCGGCCAATTTTTTGTTTATTTTCTTGGCCTGTTGTTTTCTTGTCCTTGTTTCTTACTCCTCTATCGCTATTAAGATTTATTGCGGACAATATCCTCAGCACCATGGTGGAGGGAGGAGAGAAAGAAAACTGACCAAGACATTGTTGATTGTAACTTCTGCATCATTATTGTTGGTCCTGCCATTGATTATTTATTTGTTTTTTCGCCAGTTTTCGCCATCTTCTTTGGATTTCTTGCCTCCCCGAACATTGATTTACCTACACCAGTCTCTGTTATTTTTATTTAATGCCAACTCTCTCGTCAATCCATTCCTCTATGCGTTCAGGATTCCAGAGTTCAAAAAGGCTTTGTTTTTGTTTGTAGCCTGTAGATTACAGACCACCCGGAATCAGGTTTTCCCTCTTAATTAATGCCTTGTGTAAGTGAAACACACATCCTAATTTGGGACATTTAAAAGGCGCTGTGCCACGGTAGTACAATTCTTCAGCCGCGAGACAGTCGGGAAGACCAGTCGCGAAGCGACGAGAAGAGAAAGACCTCCGGTTACCTTGGACTTGAATCTCACTTTCATGCAGACGCCAGGGTCAGGATCTGACCCTCAGGCTCAGATTATTTGATATTTTTACAAACACGCAAATCAATATGATTGCTTCGTTTGATTGGTAATATAACGAGTAGACGCGTGATTTCAAAGTTGCCATTGGCCGCTCTTGTAATTATCAACTTGACGCGTTTGACAGCTGGCCACAACACCGTCAACACCCTACTCTTCCTTCTTCTTCTTTTTGCTACCGTGAACGTGAGCTTCCAAGAAATGTCTAACAATTGCCGAATATTTGTGCTCAGCAATGCGTTGTTGAAGGTGTCGGTCAGTGTACCAGACAAAGGAAAGTGCCAAGGCAAATTTAAGTGTTTAGTTCTTTAACTGCTGTTCTTCAAGAACCTAAAGCCTATTCATTTAAATCAGGATCTAGACGGACGCCATACGCGCCAAACTCATTGTTAAATTAATTTTCCTTATGTTACAATTTTTTCAGTCACTTAGTGTTCTTATTACTATTCATAAACTTATTAGTAATCATAAACTGTACCAAGGTCATTTGCATTTACGTTTTGTTTTTCAAATATAACATAGGGACAATTTAATAACCACGAAAAACAAATTGCAAAAATGACGTCAATCCCTTTGTTTGAGAAGAAAAGGTAAGCTATATTAGACCTATGTATAATAATCTTAAAAAATATGGGGGACAGAATGTTTATGAAGTTCCTTTCGCCAGGCGTGAGGCCGCACGGGTCGAAAAGCCACTTAGGGTTAATGTCTTTCTGCCATCCCCTAAGCGCCACCGAGAACTTCCAGCTTTATTGTAATCCCAGAGCTCGTTCCCTTTGGGTGAAGAAATGAGATCCAAGCTTCTGGTTACGCGGATGGATTAAAACGACTTTCACTGAAAAACAGAAAACCGAGGGTATTTGAGTGGAGGAAGACTCTCAAAAATAAGATCTATGACTTCATTTTTGCATAAGAATATACTTTTAGATTGGTGCTCTTCTTTCAATTTTAAGAAATTCGGTAAAAAAAAGTTCTAAAGACTGAATAAAATGCTGGATAAGGCTCCAAGCGATTGTCCATTAATTTCATTGGACCCTTTAGGACGCAGCTCTATTGTTTTTAAGGTTAGGG
>NC_090869.1:54078452-54080952 GCF_036669935.1 Montipora foliosa | reverse complement strand
AACAGCTACCCGGAGCATAAATTATTAGTGTTATTACCTTTTTCGAATTGGATTTGTATCAGCACCTTGTTTCTTGATGTGCTGCACGTATGTGCAAGAGATGATAAGTCTTTTTAAAGAGTAACATCCCGGACAACCGAAGCCTCTGGCGATTTACTTAAATTATCTTGATAACGTTAGGTTGCCTGAGGTGAGGTAAATAAATAATTATGTTGATAAGGTTAGGTTGCCTGAGGTAATAACAGGTGCTTCAAAATCGAGCGTCAAATTGTGAAACGTTACTGTCGAAGAGAGTTTCAGGTCCCATCCATGCTTAAACGATTTTCAAATTTTCCGTTTTCGAAATAAAACATATCAACGACAAGCGTTTTCCAATCTCGCTTTCCACCACCAGGCTTCTATAACGCTAAAAACGATGAAAAACAACGAATAAATCAAGTTTAATTTTCCAACGTCGTTTTCAAGGATGCTTTCGTTGGTACAACGTATTACAATGCTTGCAACAGATATTTAGCGGAAACCATTTCTTTACTAAACAAAGCAGGACAGCTTCTACTTAGTGAAGCAAGGTCATGCATCATATTTCTGTCCTTAAATTAAAAACTCGCCCAATAATTAGGTTTGTTTTGTAGCACAGGCTATTTTTTAGGAAGTATTTTTGCACTTCTAAGTCGCCTGGTTTAGTTTTCCTTCACATTTTCCTCGCCTTGGCCAAACTGATTACACAACATCGCTTCAGTACTTATCTTTGAACTTTTTGCGAACTTGCAGCTGTGTTTTAAAAACCTAATTAGTATTTCTTGGTTTCCTTTTCGTCCGTTTTCCCGCCACACTTTATCGCTAAATTGTACGATTTGTTCTCCATCTTGTCTTTCTTTAATCCTGAATAAAACTGAAGTCGAGATAACAGAAATGTGCGGAAGTCGCTCAGTTGAAACTACTTCGGTCTATTGAATTTGCGTCCGTATTTTTAATAATGTTCTCAATTGCTAACAGGCTTAAAAATAGAGCTTCAGTAACAATTTCAGGGGCACTCAACGGAGGTGTAAATCATAAGCATTTTCCATTTCCCTTCCCTATTCAAAACAAAGGAAAATGCAAATTATGCCTCTGAACGTCGGCTCTGTCCTTTTGTTGCTGCACAAACTAGCTTATTCAGCAGACAGTGTCCAGCAGCGGGGCCCGCTAATTTGAAAGTCTGCTTTTGTTGCTCGATTTAAATGTCTACAGATAAAATAAAAATCATACTCAGCTCCTTTTCTTGCGTTGTATTGTAATCATGGCACAGTCCTTGTTTTTCCCACTTGAAACGAACCTCGTCATGTGTATTCTAAAAACCGAAAAACTGAAAAAAATACGGGCCGTAACTTAAATTTGATTGGAGAAAATGAAATGATGACAGGTGGATGGCTAACTAGATAGCCATTCTCATTCAACTTTTCTTTCCGCCCTTAGCCTTCATCGTCCGTATTTGTTCCGTGTTAATTAACCAATCTTGGGAGTATTAGACTCGTATATTCTACTTGGTGAAATGACATAATTAACAATTATTCGAAAGCGAAGTGAATAAATACCGAGACGAAGTCGAGGTTTTTATTCACCGATATTCACCCGGAGGACGAGGATGACTACCAGTACGAGTTTTCCGTTCTGAGCACGCGCACTCCGAAAGATGTCGGTCTCCAAACCTTATGCGCATGCTCAGTACGGAAAACTGGTACTCGTTGTCGTCCTCGTCCTCCGATCTTAAGGTCGGGAGTCGGGGTGGTTTGGCAGTTATCAACCCTGACTCAGGTCCTATGTCGGCTGTGTTTCAGTCGATCTCATTCTCACTTCGAGGGTTTTTCTCTGGCCATGGGTACTCCGGTTTTCCTCCCTCATCAAAATCGACTCTCAGTGAATTACATCCGGCTTCGGGTGGCTACCTTCGATAGGGATAACCTCTGGTATCCTTCCCTTTCATTGAGGTAAATGAATAAAGTTACTATTATTATCTGTTTTATTGAATAACTTTTCAGTTTACAATTTGTTTTGAAACTTGCTGCGGACAGTGTCTGGGCAACAGTTCCTGGACTAAAAAAAATGTGTGTTTCATTGTCTTAAACTGTAAATTTTTTTGGTTAAGATTATTCATAAGTAGTATAAATAATCCATTAACATGAGTTCTTGTGAATAAAGTTCAACTAAGAAAATATTATCTATTTATATGTCTCTTCGTAAGTAATATAAATATTATATTAATAATCTATTTAAAATGAGCCCTTGTAAATGTCCTTTTAACAGTTTTTATGTTCTTGTAGTAAAATTATAATGTTTAATCAATCCTACCCGGTTATTGAGCTATAATCTTATTTCTCGCTCATCAATTTAAAGCATCTTGCAATGTTCAAGGAACTTGAAAGTATTGACTTTTGCATCTTCATAAGACACTCTCTTGCTCTTTTCTCTCCGAACAGTTCCTTCATCTTGTTTCGTACTTCAGGTGAGTATCCTCCCAACA
>NC_090869.1:54058452-54070952 GCF_036669935.1 Montipora foliosa | reverse complement strand
GAGTCTTGCCGTAATTTTAGGAGAAAGGCATTGAAAGGGTCAGTTTATCCAAATTTCTATGGTATATAATGCTTATCTAATTATCTGAGGAAGAGAAAAAGATTATGGCACTGAGAAGATACTGCGATGTTGCTCAAAAAGATGGCAACTAATAAAATAAGAAATATTCCTTTCAGAGACAGTCGATAATACCTTTACCCATCGAAAGAACGGAAACATGCAACACTTCCAATGATGGTTTTTTATTATAACCTACAGATAAAATAATATTCCAAGCTTAAGAACATGATTAACTATCAATACTGAATTTCTCGAACAAAAGATACGCGAATGTAGCATTTTATGCTCATTTTTAGGCATAGCCAGCCAAGATAAAACCTCTTCCCAGGTTCAAGACCTCAATTGATTTGCAGTAACACATTAGATGCTCGAGGGATTCCTCTTCAGTCTTACATAAGAAACGATAGCGATTCCGCAATTTTAAATTTCTAAGTTTACCATTTCTATAAAACTTCCCGATCGGCAATTTGTATTCAAAACCTCTTAAATTTGTTTCCTAAGTTACAGAAGGAAAGTGAAAAGATTTGCAAGTTCCAATCGACAGAGAGAACTGGGTCTTCATTTTTTAAATTTGGTCTGGGAGGACGAAGGAAATTCTTTGCGGAAACTTAACTCTTCACAGATTTGCCTTGAGGAAACGTATGCTGTGTTGCGGATTCTATTGCTTAAGGTGGCTGGAACCAGTTTCACCACTTAGAGACCTTCTTATTAGATGGGTTATAACTACTATACTGTATCACGTAACAGCAATGTTATGGTACCACATCAAACACCAATTATTGCTTAACAAAATGCGCTCACAATTTTGACGTAATAGGTTACCATGGCAACATGAAAGCTATCCAAAAACACCCTATATTTCGTCTTTACTTGCTTATATCTTTCAAATGAAATCGGTGACCCCTATTTTTTATTGTAGAATAGTAATTAGCAATTTAAGATAGAACTATCAGCAAAGTTTAAAAAAATTCTTGGGAGCCAATTCAGAGCTACCTTAATTTTTCAAAAAATTTTTGTGTTCCAGCCACCTTAAGCTTCAAAACCCTCCTTGTAGAGATTAGCAACAACGGTGGAAACCGGGCTCCCCATGGCTGCACCTTCTCTCTATTCGCAGATCAATACATTATACTAAAAATACGTAGATCTTAATACGAAATCTAAGAGGTCCGTAATGTGGGCAGGTGTCAGTGTCGTAAGATCAGCAAGGCATTGGTCGCTCATCCTTTCATCCTTTTAGAGAAGAAACTAACCTGTATTGCTGATATCAATTGTCTCTGAGTATGTTCCCCAGTCTCTAACAAACTTCCCGGAATTCTTCAGTTGGGTGTAAAACTAGAGATATGGAATTCAGCAATAATAGATACTATTATGCCTCCAATTCCCTATTAAGTTACCCGAACTTGTGATAGCCTTTTTAACATAATAGCTGAGCAGAACTTGTGCCAGAGACAAAAGAACAGTCATTAATGAGGCAAAAGAATCTAAGAGGCCTGCGTCAGCTACAAACCTACATATGTATAATGTCATATTTGGTTCTTTTTCCCATTTGTCTCAAAACTATCTCGATGTTTATCAAAGCCATCGAAGTTGATGCCATTCATGTTTAATGTCCAGGATCCAGACAACCCCTTAAAATTATTAAACCATGTGCTGAACCAGAAAGGATATACAACAATCCATTAATCTACAGCTAAACATGATTATCTTTGTTGTATATCCCAGGAGCACTCCGGCACGTTTCAGTGCCAGAACTTCTAACTGGCTGAACCAGAAAAGATATACAACAATGCTTAAATCTGTGACTAAAGATGATTATTATCTTTGTTGTATATCCCAGGAGCACTCAGGCACATTTCAGTGCCAGGACTCCTACCTGGCTGAACCAGAAAGGATATACAACAATGTGTTAATGTACGGCTAAACATGATTATTATCTTTGTTGCATAACCCAGGAGCACTCAGGCACATTTCAGTGCCAGGACTCCTACCTGGCTGAACCAAAAAGGATACACAAAAATGCGTTAATCTACGGCTAAACATGATTGTTATCTTTGTTGTATATCCCAGGAGCACTCCGGCACATTTCATTGCCAGAACTTCTAACTGGCTGAACCAGAAAGGATATACAACAATGCTTAAATCTATGACTAAAGATGATTATTATCTTTGCTGTATATCCCAGGAGCACTTAGGCACATTTCAGTGCCAGGACTCCTACCTGGCTGAACCAGAAAGGATATACAACAATGCTTAAATCTGTGACTAAACATGATTATTATCTTTGTTGTATATCCCAGAAGCACTCAGGCACATTTCAGTGCCAGGACTCCTACCTGGCTGAACCAGAAAGGATATACAACAATGTGTTAATCTACGGCTAAACATGATTATTATCTTTGTTGCATAACCCAGGAGCACTCAGGCACATTTCCGTGCCAGGACTCCTACCTGGCTGAACCAGAAAGGATATACAACAATGCTTAAATCTGTGACTAAACATGATTATCATCTTTGTTGTATATCCCAGGAGCACTCAGGCACATTTCAGTGCCAGGACTCCTACCTGGCTGAACCAGAAAGGATATACAACAATGCTTAAATCTATGACTAAAGATGATTATTATCTTTGTTGTATATCCCAGGAGCACTCAGGCACATTTCAGTGCCAGGACTCCTACCTGGCTGAACCAGAAAGGATATACAACAAAATTATGCTTAAATCTAGGGCTGAACATGATTATTATCTTTGTTGCATAACCCAGGAGCACTCAGGCACATTTCAGTGCCAGGACTCCTACCTGGCTGAACCAGAAAGGATATACAACAATGCTTAAATCTGTGACTAAACATGATTATTATCTTTGTTGTATATCCCAGGAGCACTCAGGCACATTTCAGTGCCAGGACTCCTACCTGGCTGAACCAGAAAGGATATACAACAATGCTTAAATCTATGAATCAAGATTAATAGTGTTTATAACAAAAATAATTATTGTATATAACAAGCAAATTCACTGATTTAAAAAAAGGTGGTTTAAATCTGTGTGTTGTTATACTGTAAAGCTCCTACTGATAACTCTAACCTTCAAAGGAACAAATATTACCTGGATCATTTCTTCACAGAATGTGATCTGATTTAAAAGGTAGGTCTCAACAACATCTCTATTCTTGAAGAAATTTATCATGTTCTGGTCTGGCAGGTATCTTACCATAATTTCTTCTATATTGTCTAAAAACCTGCACTGACAGTTGACCCTGAGAGCCAAAAGTAATGAGCTGTGGAAAAGCTCAAACTTTTCTAGTCTATATATTTGGATGTGAAAGCTCAGGAAATGGTAAGGTGTATATGGAACATTCGACTGATCTCTGATGGGATAATTTTAACCACTAATATTTATCCAATCTTTAAGAAAAAAAAAAAGAAAAACAGATGAACAAGAGCTTAACAACATACATTGTGTGTACCCCTGTTCGCCCAAGCTTAGTCAGGTTTAGCATAGTTTGCCATCCTTGATCTGGAATCCTGGACTATAGTTTGAAGTAAAGCAAAGTCCAATCGGAGACACGGAGGGACTGAAAAAATTCAGGGCACTATCCCCAAGCATGGTCTCGAAAGCTTGCTTTGGCCCATTTTTGTGGTCACTTGGTTCGCAATGTCGTTCAGCATTTTAGCCACTTCGGGTTTACTAACATGATCTGCTACAGCTTATGCCAGCGGCAGCTGGTAATTCTCCCGAACATCGCTGATAAAAGTCCACTCGTCCTCTGGTTCCTCTGAAATTTTCTCTGGTTCCTCTTAAATTTTCTCTGAAATACCGAGCGCGCGCGGTATTTTTGGCTTCTTCGCGAAGCGATTTAAGCTGTTCGAGAGCTTCTTCAAGGCCAGTTTTGAGCTTGATGTTTTCTTTTTGTAACCTCTCGAGCTCAAAAAGTTTTGACTATTCCAGGCTAGGAGTGGAACCTGAAAACTCAAGATGATCGTCTGTTCGCTGGGCGGAACTGCCTGTCGGTGAATTTACATACTGCTCACGCTCGGCCCAAATCGATCTTTAGCTCATTAATAGCGTCGATTAGCCGCTTGTAGCAGCTAACTTCGCTAGATTTTATGGTCCTTCGAGTTACCGCACAGACAACTCCAAACAGAGAAGCCACAGCCACAGACTCTCCCCTACTACTCCTTCGATCCATGGCCAAGACTGTGAGATCTTTTACATCAACAAGCTTGACGAGGGCAAATTCGGACGGGAAATTTTGCACTAACGGGGATCTCGACAAGAATTTGCTGGGCTGACAACCTCATATCGTCGAATTTAGTACAAACCACTGTTTCTCTGGGTCGCTAACTAGATTGACACGACAGGATCTGTATTGGGTGGTCGATAAAAAACTCCCAAAGTGACTTTGCATTTGTATGAGAATAGAAGATAATCGAAAATGAACTCTGGGTCGTTCTGTGGAGTGTCACGGGGAACCGCTTTGATGTGGTCTCGCGTAGCAATCAATACCTCGGCCCCATGGCGTTCATTGAGCTTTCGGTCCCGTCTAAAAACCGAGTAGTTGCTAGGAAAGATTTCACCATCAGGAATTGAGCTGTCCAGATGAATTTCAGTTAAAGCACTTATATCAGAGCCCAGAGCGGCGATGGCTAAATCTAGTTTGATTAAGAAAATAACACAAACAGCGGTGATAAACATTGTATTCCAACGCATTTTTATAAAACTTGACGTTTCGTATGCTAATCAACACACATTTTCAAAAGTGACCATTTCAATTTTTAAAAACTATATATATATATCGTAAACAATAGGGGTCTGGAACCTAGACTGAGAAAAATGATCTGCAGTAGTACGTGTCTAGACATAATGAAAAGTAATAGCTAAAACAGCAATAACTTCTCACTACTAATATTGACATTAAGGGAAGGCTTTAGCTCTTGAATGAACAAAGTCTCTTTAATTTTGCAGTGAAAGTCAGTTTTTCCGGACGCTAAAATGTCAAAGTGATCCCATTTAATGTCGTGGCCAGTGGTTTTCACATGATCAGCAATGGCGGATGAATGGTCACTTTTGAAAATGTGTGTTGACTAGCATACGAAACGTCAAGTTTTATAAAAATGCGTTGGAATACAATGTTTATCACCGCTGTTTGTGTTATTTTCGTAATCAAGCTACGATGGCCTAAGAACAAGAGTTTATACGATAAATCTAGTTTGTTAGATTTGTTCAGTGACGATGCTTAGTGCATTAGCATAAAATGTTAGAAGACGACTGGACTTTTGCTGTTCTGTAGAATTATGCTGTTCGGTACCATTTGGACCAGGATTCGGGTTTACGTCGCCACTCAACTGGAGAAGAATAATTTGGTAACTTGCAACAGAGTTAGGATAATAACTGATTCTTGATGAAGAAAAGCCTTTGCGGAGGATTGGTGAAACAATATGGAGCCTAGCCCAAGACACATAGCCCAAGACGTCTTCATACACAAGGACTCCGTGGAGTTTCTACATCAAAAATTAGGCATAGATGTGTAAATCAATCGGCAATGTGTCGAAGCTGGTCAAACGAGCTATCGGTGGAGGTGCTGACTCAGCAGAATCCGATTCAAAAAGCGCTCGCTTTGATCCTTCCGTAGGGCGGAACTGCCTCGGAGGTTGAGGTAGAGCAAGTTGAGTTTCCTCGTTTCATTTTCGACTCCGACGAGTCGAAGGTTCCAGAAATTCTGGATATTATTGCCCAAAGAGTTAATGACTCATTCACTAATGAACTCTTAGAGGATAAATGAAGCCTCTACAAGGGCGATATTGCTCAACGGCTAATTGCCAAATGATGACTGTGCTATCCTCGCGTTAATACGCCATTGTGGAATGAGCTAGCGGCCAGCTCTAGGCGTTCCGACCTTGGAATGCAGGAAAAACAAAAGATGATTGTTAAAAGTGGCCAAGTGCTTACAACTACTATGGACAAAGTTGTTGTTACCAAGAAACAAAAGGAGGATATTTAGCCACAAGAGCTTATTCAGCCTCTCTCTGATGCTCTGTCCTTTGTCGGTCATGCCGGTTTCCTAACGTCACTCAAACGCCGCGTTTGATTAAGAATTCTCAATCGTTGTGTTCGCATTCAACTCCCGCGACAGCCTGGCTGTTTGGAGACGACTTATCAAAAGAAGCGGATGAAATAACGAAAGCGTACAAGGTTGCTACCAAAATCACCACTAATCCTCGTAAAGGTGGTCACTCTAATGCGACGTCAACAAGCTCAAACCAGTCAAAGCCTAGGCGTTTTTTAGGATCAAGGTTTATCGGTCTAATATATGAACTCCGCATAAGTCAATTCGTTTTTTCGGTTGAAATATATAAAAACATGACAGGTTTGATGTTACAAACTCGATTGACTTTTCTCGTGCCTTAGCCTGCGAACGGAGTGTCCGTCGATCTTTCAAGATAAGTCGGGAAGAGGAAGGAGACTCTGCCAGCCACCATTTCGTATTGAGCATGTGTTAAAAATTCAAATGTATTTGGGTGAAAGTCACGCGTGACCAGCAACCGCAAAACCACAAAACCAAAAGAAACAGTCGGGATATTTTCGAACAACTCTGGCAAACACACGACAACCAATTAATCATTTCCTTGGAATCTCAAGATAGTTCATACTTGAAAATTGCCATTTCATTTTTAGACTAGTTTCTGGTTGTTTATCATTTGGTAAGCCTGTTTTGGTCTTCCCAAACGGAAAATTTCCGGAGAAAATGGGATTTCTTGAAAGGTAGTCGAAAATTCCCAAACGGAATTTCCAAACGGAAAACGTGTTTATCATTTGCATTCCATCGTCCATGATTTTGCCTCCCTCCAGACTCTCTCGGTAAACTTGAACGAATTGTGTAAGTGGTACATGCCGATCCTAACTGAATTTCCCATTCGGGAATTTTTGCTTACGATTTGAACAAACCCAGTACCAACCGGTTTCTGCTTGTAAATGGTAAACAACCTCTGTAACATGGAGGAATACTCAAGTGTTCACTTTGTGTTCACTTAATTTACATATTTCAAAATAGCGGATATTGAAAATTGCCATATTTTAGAAATGTCTTATTGAACAACTACAAGGAAAATAAATGGCAGAAAGTTGAGGTCATCCTTAGACATGTCTCAGGAGATTTTCTGATTGGATTCATTGCGTATCACTGACATTTTTGGCATGTTTTTTAAAGGTGCAAACAAATCAATTTCAAAGCTGCTGTAGGCGCACTTGCAAAAAAATCATATTTCATTTTTAAGGAAAGATGATGAGTTGGTTTTACTGCCGTTGAATTGCAGAAGCATCAAATGAATAAGATTAGTGTGAAAGGGATTCAAAACTTATAAGGGGCTGACTCGACAACGCCACTAATTTAAATACGAAAGCCATTTTAAGTCGATTTCTCCAAAACAAGCGAGTGTTTTAATAAAGGAACGTTCTTGTTATTTGTCTGAGGCCCACCAATATACAAAATGTGGACGAAAGGGAATTTTGAGCTGTGCCCGCGATTTCTTCGATCCTTACTAACATTTACTGTTAAGTGTGTGTGTGGAAGAAACACCTAGACTTCTTCGCAACTGTGCATGCTTATGTTGCTGCTTAACTGCAATGATTTTCAATCCATGTACTTCAATTTTCGCTGTTCAAAATATATGAATATTTTCATATGTTCTATAATTTATTCATTTATCTCTTCCTGGCTATAATTGGCTGGCTCCTATTTGGTTTAATGACGTATTTGGTAGCTAGAGCAGTGCAGTGCAATCGCATGATCAATGGGTTCCAGCCCCGTTTAAGGAGGCTCGAAATAGTTTCTCCTTTTTTAAAAACAATTAAACATATTCTGTCCTTAGATACAGTTAGGGCAACCATATCAAGACGAAATTTGGCCAGGGTATTAAGTACCTATCGTAGATTTCTCACATTATGTTTTCCTCCAAAATAATGTTACCATGGCAACGATATTAGGCATTTCTTTGAGCCTTAAAATCAACATATGTTGTCCTTTTTGAAGAAACGGGACGGTGAAATTTTCCCATTCAGCGTTACCAGATAATGTTAGAAATACTCTCTAAAATATTTAAAATTCAACCAAATCTGTAGGTCAGTTTTTCAGAAAAATAAGTTTTTTTGAATTGTGACTCTAATTTTTTTTTTCACCTACAGAATTTTTTTAAATTTTAAAGACAAACGGTTTAAATTAATCTAAGCTAACATGCAAAAAATGAAAAAAATTCACCGTCCAGAATCAGAGATATAAACGAGGAAAGTTGCAAAATCAGGAAAAATTAGGGGGTTACAAGATCAGCATTTACGCATGCGTCACCCGCTCATTCGAGTCCGCGCGCGAGTGGAGCTACAGGTCAACACAAACGGATTTAAGCGACTATTAAACCGTTTAAGTAAAATTTTCGTAGTTTTCGTGAATAGGAGATGTCTATTTATATTCCATGTATATAGGAATTGGAGAAAGGTAAGCGAAATTAGCGGTATTTGTTTATTTCTGGTGACCCATTTGAATCATGAGCTGACGCAAGCAGCTTACGAATTGCGTGTGTGGCTTACGCGCGCGCGCTCAGCTGAAAACCCTTTCGAGCCTCCTTAAGCCCTGGAATTTTTTCCGGTTTCCTTTGCAAATGTTTATGTTCCTGCATAACTGCTATTATCTTCAACTCATGTATTTCAATTTCCGCCGTTCAAAATATATCATAAGTTTCATATGATTCTGCCATTCATGGTAACAAAAGAACTGGGAAAGAAAATTCACTTTATCCATAATTCACTTGGTTTTGGGTAACAGTCATGCCATGCACTTCATAAATAGACCATCTACAAAATTTCCTTCGGCCTCATTTTAAAAGCGAGTCTCATATCAGAGATCAGTTTTCATTGTTTTCATTAGGTTGGGTGATGTCAACTTGGAAATTCATGATTGACAATGTCCTATGATAGTCTGCTGGATTTTAAGTTACGAAACTCAAGTGACTTGAGAAATTTCATAGTTGTTCCATTTTCAGTTTAAGAAGGTAGGTCAGTGGTGAGAGTGGTACAAATAACTCAATTTCAGTCAGGTATGTTACCAATATTATACAATGCATGGCCTTTACGTGAGGGAAGATTCATCATTTAATTGAGAACTCCTGAGCCAGAAGAGTCCACAGTTAAATCCGACAGTTAAGTGAGTGTTTTAATCGACTGTGAGTGAGTTGACAGATAGACGAAGTCGTGCATCCCTTCACCCAGGACAGTTTGTTGTTAGCGATAAGACCATCTGAGACCAATCATTGCTTTAAGTAGACCGGGATCGTGGACTCGAGTAGCATTTTCTGAGCTGTACGTTGAGAAACAAGGCTGATTATTCTTGTAAATGTAAAAAAGAGTTCAATTAAGACCACCTGATGAAATCGAGTATCTCATTATCGTATTATTTTATTACAAGCTACAATTTTTTCTATGATTTTGTGTTTATACTAGCTGCTTTCTGAAGGTTCTGGTTTGCCAGTTATTTCTTTCGAGCATCAAAGGGCGCCAAAACCTGTCATCTTGAAACATTCTATAAGTAAAATCTTCAATGAACCTACCTCTAACTCTAAATCAGTAAATAGACATGCACTGTAGCGTTCACTGATGACAAATTAAAAGTGGGTTTCATTTACATGGCATTAACAGCGAAAACATGAGCAGCAGTTGGCTGGGATTTACAGGCCAAAAGAGAAAACAATGCTCTTTTGAATCCTGGCATTCTGAGCGTATACAGAAATGGATTGACGAAAGAGTTGGCTTGGAATAAAAAAAATAGACACACACGCAGGTAAAAATTTGCTCGATAAGGCAGGGAAGTGTAAAAAGAACCCTCCGATGACAGATATAAACAAATAATGAGTGGCAGGGCCAGCAGTAATGACGCAGAAGTTACAATAAATAATGTCTTGGTCAGTTTTCTTTCTCTCCTCCCTCCACCATGGCGCTGAGGAAATCGTCCGCAATTAATCTTAATAGCAATAGACGAGTAACAAGCAAGGATCATAAGAAAATAACAGAAGAAGAAAAAGAAAAAAATTTGAGGGCCAAAATAAGTCAAAAAAATGGATACGCCAGCTGTTAACCAAACAGCAGTGATGGCCGCTCCATAGCTTCTCTTTTTGATAAGAGAATGTTTTAATGGACGAAACGTAGCGTGCATTCGCTCAAGAGAAATAGCAGCGAGGCTACCCACCGAGGCATTTAGAAATAAAAGCACTGGCAACATTAACAGGACAGGAACTGAGCCCGAAAATTGGCAGAAATTGTTCACCGACAATAAATGAACGACCAATCCAAAACCTCCATTAAACATGTCCCCAACAGCCAAGTTGATCACAAGGTACATGTTGCGCTTCCGAAACCTGGTCTCTCTAAGGCAAACAATGATAATGAGGACATTCAGTGTTACTGTAAGAACAGTCTCGGCGCAAAGGACGATAAGTAGGGCGATGCACTCAGCTGGGCAAAGTGACTGTTGGGAATCGAGTACAAAGGAATCGTTTAGCTGATAGGAATAATTATCCATATACCTGTACAAAAAAAAAATAATGAATGACATTAGAATCGTAGCTGAAGATAAACTCCTCGTAAAGCAGGATCCACGGTTGAGCGGGTTTTCGATTTGGAGCTAGAAGAGTGGACGATGACCGAGTGCTCATCTTTCCCTTCCTCATTAATTCCATACTTGGAAGCTTACACGAGTGAAGACCAGTACCAGGCAAAATCAGGGACATAAGGTCCACTTCAAGTTTTTTCGGCCATCCCAACGTATGTAAAAAAAAAATTCGGAACATCGATTGACATGACGGGACATCGATAGCATAGTTAAATAATTCCCCCCAGGGCAATTTTATGAAAGCAAGGTAATCAGGACCCAAGGCCTGAGAAAGGTCAAGCGAAATGGACAAAAAGCTGAGACAAGGCAGGACACGGATTGGTCACCAAAGAGTGAAAAGAGCAGGTGAAAGCAGGGAAAAAATTTTTTATGAGCTAGCCTTTGCAGGCTGAAAAGATTGCTACTTCCTTGATTTCTGGCTGCGTGCCTAGTTTACCGATCCAAGTTTGTGTATCGAGTCTGTCGATCCTTATGTTATTGTCGCTGGTCTGTCGATTTTGAATGTGACTGAATAATTAACTGTTAGGTCAAATCGTGAATATTTCAAGCCTGTGTTTTAAATCTATGTTCTAAAGCTTTTTCTTCCACCCTCCTGACGCCCTGAAATTTTTCTCCGCCCCACCTCGTAGTATCTTCCCAAGGATACCTTGGTCACCTAGAAAACTTTACACGAGATCACACCGCGGTCCTAGCCGTGATTTGTTAGCTGAGATTAATCCGTTAGACAATCTACATGGGGCCAAATCATCTTCATATCTGCGCGGGGTCTCCTAGGAGCACTACCCTGCGAGCAGAGTATCCTTCGATCTTCCTCGATAAGTCGGGAAGACTTATCTAGGAAGATCTGGAGGGAGACCCTGCTCGCAGGGTACTAGGATACCTCCTCGAGTTTTGGCCTCTGGGCTAATTCCATGCAGGGTAAAAAAGGCCTTCTTATCATTTGCAGTTTGTTTTTACTTTTTACGGGAATTCTGTCCTCTTGACCATTACATCTACAGCTATCATGTATTTACAAGCTAACTTAAATAAAATTGGTTTAAGCTTACTGTAATTTTGCTCCCAATTCGTGCTGTCAACTTGTTCAAACTTGTGACGACAAAATCTAGATGGAAGAGCGGGCTAGACAACGAGATCAGTGACAGATGAGCGTAACCAGCTGAAACAAGATGATTTCACAAACTTAGATAATTCTGATATATAGATCTTATGATTTACCGTTAATTCTAGCTGTATCTACATGGCCGGAGCATTGGCCAGGTCTGAATAATCCATTATATTCACCAAAACATGTAGAGGAGTTGTTTCTCAAACAGGCATGAAATACTTGGATAATATCTGAACTGATCTTCCGTCTTCTGGGTTGACATTTTTCACTCGAGGCAGTTATGACTTCCGCACCAACTTGTGTATATATGACATTGCAAAGGCGGATATACTTGCATTCTATTTAAAATTTCATGTCTGCTTTTATATCGTGAGAAAAAAGGTACTTTGGTTGCAAAATGTATCCAATATGATGTAAAATTACTTCGTGGAAAATTCGCGCGTACGATTTTTTTCACGAGTTGAGTAGTATCAGAAAACGAACGAGTGAGAGCAGCGAACAAGTGAGTTTTCTAATACGTATCAACGAGTGAATAAAAATCGTAAAATGTGAAGCATTTTCCATGCTGTAATGTCTTTAGTTCATAGGTACTGAGTTTTTTTTTCGGGTAGTGTTTGGTAGACAAATTAATATATTTTGCACAAATGTGTCGATAAAAGCAACTTTTTAAATAAATTTGCAA
>NC_090869.1:54040952-54045952 GCF_036669935.1 Montipora foliosa | reverse complement strand
TCACGTTTTGAAGCTCTTATTTCTTCGGTAATCCATGGGACGCGTGGTCTATTAATAGTTGTGCGTGTTACAAGCGGTGCATGATCATCGAGGATCTTTTTTAATGTATTGTTGTAGCACATCGCTAAATCTTCAGGATTATCAGGTGGATCCAGACATAAATCGGAATCGGCTATGGCTAATTGAAACGCCTTCATATCGATGGATTTCAACTTCCTATACGATACTGTCTTCACTGTTATATCTGGTCTGTTAGAATTGATGGTAAAGTGAACAGCACCATGATCAGACAGAAAGCGATCAATACGTGGCACACCATAAATGGTAGCGTCCGATTTGCGTGAAATAATTAAATCTAGGGTGTGTCCACGTACATGTGTAGCATACTCTACATGCTGCACAAGTCCAAAAGATTCCAACAGGTCAGAAAATTTCGTTGCATCGTTGTCATCTACAGCGTCGACGCGGATGTTAAAATCGCCTAGTAGTAGTAATTCTTCTCTGCAAAGCACTTTCATTTCAATGTAATTAGCAAATTCATTCAGGAATGTAGCTGTTAACACTTTATGATCATCCGAGTAGGGCGGGCGATATATTACAATGACACGGAGATTTTGATGCTTCGACCGTACAGAATATTCCGAGAACTCAAATGAATTGAGTTCACCACCGTCAAGCTTTGTAACTTGAAATAATGACTCCCGGTACATAACAGCAGTACCTCCACCCCTACGATGGCCAGCGCGCGGTTGATCTAAGAGTATATAATTACTAGGGCACACTTCATTCCTGACAGCGTCATCATTTAAATTGAGCCAGGTTTCGGTTATGACGCAAAAAGCCAATTTGCTATCCACTATGTAGTCGTAAATATCGGATGATTTATTACGAAGAGAGCGTGCGTTAAATAATGAAGCAGATATTAGCCGTCGGTTTTGTAGGTTGTTATTCACAGTGTTCACTGGACCAGGATTAATCTCTATATCTCCATGTTGTAAAATTAGGCAGGTTGTAGCAACGGAATTTGCATAATATTGTATAGGTCGCCTTGATCTTTTGTGCTTTGAACGCCTATGTGTAAATTCATTAACTTTCAGATTCCATGGGTCCCAAGAGGGTAGAGTAGCGTCTTGTTGGAGTGAAATTACTGCAGAGTCATAAAACAAATTAAAGCCTTTTCCGTAGGAAATACGACAAAATAAACCTCCAAAATAACTACCCAATGCTCCATTTGTAGTTGACTTTTCTTGGTTGAGCTCCAAATCAAGACAGACGTAGCAGGAAAGCAAATTTTTTAGGCTTCTTTACACAATTGAAAAACTTGCGTTCATAACTGCGAGGATCATAGCTTCACTTGACATCTGAGGTGTTGCCCATTCACAGGGCACTTGCCACTCAATTGTCAGTTATGATTTAGTGGGAGTTTTTTGAGCACATGAAGAAAGTTGTGAAGAAGGACAGAGAGGAGGAGCCAGTTTTTTTCAATGTGGGTGAAATGGGTGCTTCTGGTAAAGCGAAAAGTGAGGCATGTCGGTGGCTGGGCCATCAAGAAGTTATTGTCGAAGGCACGAAAATGCATCACACGCAACATGTTCAGCACCTCTCGTGAAACTCTGTCCACTGTGAGGAAGCATATCACACTGTGTGAAATCATTGAAGAAAACTTCGTGGTCCCTTATGCTAAACTAGAAGAACACAGCATCTATCAGGAGAGTCTTGAACTGACAAAAAGCCTGCATTATCCACATTTCAAATAATGCATTCGTTTTCTTCATGGCTCTTGAGAAGCAACGGGAGTCACTTCTCAACCACACAAAACTCAGGAAGCTAAGAGGAGACTTAGTATCAGTAGCTCATCAAGATCTTATGAAGAATGAGGACCTGAAAGAAAAGTGGGCAGAATGTTTCGACCTCGTTACAGTTACTTCCCACAAGGTAACATGCTAATGGCAAAAATTCAAATTTAAAAACAAATATTATAAAATTAATATTTATAACAGTGGGCGAGGGGTTCCCAAAATAATGTACATTTTAAAGTAAATATGATAAAAATTTTAATGAAGATTCCTGAGGGTGTCAACCAACAGAAACACAGTATCTTGGTCACATGTATATACGTATACCTTTGTGTATAAATATGTGATACAGTTGAATGCCACCAAATGATGGAATAACCATATATCTATTGACCTTCTTTTTTTGCACATGTATTCATTTCACAAGTCAGATGCAATATCAGGTATCAAATCTGTAAGGGATTTACAATGGCCGGTTTATGCCTTCCCACTGTAAATACCCATGCAGATCTGCCTCCCTGATGCTGTGTTTACAGTATCTTATAAAGATTTAATGCTCATTAAAATACTGGAACAAAAATTGAGTCATATGATTTCAAGAAATCTGTTGAGCAGCTCTACAAAGATGTCATTCAATGCTACATTAATATGGGTGCTGCACAGTATCTCAGGGACTACAGGAGGGACCACAACCTCAAGAAGAGTGCTGAGCTGAGGAAACGGGTATTGCAAAGGCAGGGAAGAAAAAAGGAGCAAAGCGATAGTGTTCCTTATCAGGTATGAATGATAAACATGATATAGGTCAACAGTCATTTTGGAGTTGTTGTTTGCTGCAGTGTCAAGGCAAGTGTGGTTCCCACAACATTCGCATGTCTTGTATCACAAGAAATATCCAATATACACTTATGCGGATCTTTAATAATTTGTCATATACATCACTCCAATGCATATATTATTATTGAAGGGTTGGGAGGTTATGAGCAGAGCAGATTACGAGGAGGTTATTTTTGTCATAAATGGCGCAGAGGTCTCAAAGTTCTAACATCACTTCTCTGGTATACCCAAACTTTGGTCATGTGTCCCCTTAAGTCAATGATATTTTTTAGACATGGGTATTTTCCATTCATGTCTCAGGAGATTCTAAGTGACAGTAGTGATGGGAAACAGAATTCCCATGGGCGACTGCGCAATTTCATTGACAAGCATGGTGTCCAAGGTCTTAAAAATGCATACAAATTAATCCCTTGATTGCCATCTGTGAAGCATGTGAAGTCTGCTTCAACTACCGTGCTACAAAGGATGTCCTTGCCACTCTACTCATGCAGGCCGAGCAGTTACACAATTGTATTCCTCAGCCACTCTTAGTAGACAACCAATTCAGTATGCAGGCAATCAGGACTGCAGATGATGCGGAGCAGAGGATTGTGTTGCGGTTCTGACGGACATCTACTAATGCAAGTGCCCAGTCTTAAATATAATCACGGCAACAAAATTAACCAGTTGCAGGAAATGAATGAGTAGTGATGTTTGGATGAAGGAAATGAAATAAGATTTGACTTTCACAAATTGAACGCTTAAAAACCTAAGAACCTTGTAAAAGATACTCCGATGGATGGAAACAAACAAACTAGATACGTGTCATACCACCAAATATGCACAAAATGTTGGTGCTTACGTTTTTCACCTTTCCCCACTAAAATCAAACAGAACTCAATAGTGCACCTGTTGTTTTAATGTTATTGGATCAATAACTAGCAATGCAACTCGCGCTTTGAACTCAGAATGCGATGGCGCGATTTCCTCCATACTCAGCTTAAAAACTGCATCATCTCGAGCGTCTATAAGGCCTTGATATTCTGATACGTGTTCCACGGTAAACTGTGTTTAAGAGGGTACGGTAACACAAAAATTCTTCATCGTCGATTCTCTCCGCCATTTTTAAAACAAGACGGTCCATAAAAGCGTACACTGGGTTGCCTGTGATACACACAAAAAGAAGGCACTGAATTGGGTGGTATTGAACTGCAGGGTTCCAGTTAATTTTTTCAATTTGGGGGTCATTAAGAACATTTGAGGGTCACCCACATGTGCCGCCAGCAAAGGCCCTTTGGCTCACACGTTCACACCTTTAATTATTTTTTAATATCCTGTCCCATTTTGAAGTCATTTAGTTTTTTAAGCTTTGATAATAAATTCAGTTTAAAGATAACAAAACACGCTCTTGAGTAAAATTCACTCTTTTCTTCTCAGATAAAGGAAAAAAATAACATAGTTATTATATAGAGCTCTGAATCGAATTCTCATCGAAAGATTAATGACGATCGTAAAAAGACGAATATTTCTGCAGTCTCTGACTTTTATGATGTTTTGTCAAAAGGAAGAAATTGATCACGTGCTAGGCAACCATAAAGGTGCACGTGATCACCTTGTGTCGAATGAATGAACTACGGGAAAGCGTTAATCGTCCATCGTTTTCAGGGTAAAACAACGTCTTTGGTTTTTTAATTTTGTTGTAATATTTAACTGAATATTTACATTTCATCTGTCGGGTCAGGAGGCCTTCTTTGTTGGGTTCCTGAGAACGTATCTATTTTGACTTCAGGGTGAACTATTTACACAATCGCGAGGTTGAGCGGCCATGTAATTGAAAATCTGAACATCTATGAGATACAAAAACAGACTTGCGAATTATCGCAAATCACAATGCTGACAACCACAAAAGCAGAAGAAATGGTTAATAAATATGAATTTTGTTACTATCTGACTGTTTTTGGGTTAGAGTAAAGGGATATATTGTCACGCAAATGATGTAATTTCATGACACTCAAAATTTGCAAAAAGCGTGAGTTCATGTAAACAATCTTCGCACTAGCAAGTCGTAGCAATGAATTGGATTAACCAGGAAGTTAAAGTAATATTTTTGGCTTCCCAAATAAATTTCATTTTACACTACAATGACAAAATCATTTGTCAGAGAAATAAAATTCCTGTCTCCTCACGTGTCACATTTCAACGCACGTATGCAAATTTGTTAACTCATTTTCACCGCGTCCCGATTCCCGCGAAATTTTTCTTTTTTCAAATACATTGTATTAACAAAAATATTATTTCTCGTCAAATAACCGCTAAAAATAAAGATTTTTTAACGATATATCCGTAGATGTTTTTTCATAATTTAATATCTCTGTCCAAATTTGCACAACA
>NC_090869.1:54030952-54035952 GCF_036669935.1 Montipora foliosa | reverse complement strand
TTTTGCGGAAACAAATTGAAGCGAACTGAATTCATATTTTATTAGCGAGAGCAGTCGAGTCGGAGGTCATGTGACTAATTGTTAAACTAGTTACTTGGATTGCCAGTCCCTTTTAAAGAACACCAAAATAAATTTAACTTGTATGGCTGGTTCGAATTTACGAAGTTTTTGTAACTTTGTCCAATAAACTGAACTGGTGCTAAAATATTGTTTTGCAGTAATGCTCTTAAGTCCTTTTCCCTCCTCGTAGGGATATAAACCCAGCAGTCATATAACTGTGGGTCTCCTGTGACCAGCTAAGGCTTTTCCAAGCGGTTAGCGCATCACCTAGCGGCCTCATCCTAACCAGTAGATGTATATTGGGACAAACCATAACTCCGGGAACTATACGTTCAATAGTATTCTTTTTTGGGATCTCCCTGAAACCACTTCGGTGACCAGAGCCTCATGGACAAATATCATCATCATCATCATCATCACCATCATCATCATCATCATCATCATATGATGATGATGATGATGATATGATGATGGGGCTGTTGTCTTCTGCAGGCTGTTACCACACATGTCCAATATATATGAACTGAGTCGGGTCGTCAATTTCTGTTGACGGCCCGACTCACCGGATGTCGGGTCGTGAAGATTAAAAAGGAAGTAAGATTTACTGCCGGAAGTCGAACTGCCTGAGGCAGTTTCAAATATCTCGACGGATCGTGACGATCCGATCAGGTCGTGACGACCCGTCATTTGTAAAGTCGACCCGACTTTTGGAAGTGTCAGGTGGTGAGAGAAAGAAAAACCTCGATGAACAAAGGAGGCTGTGTATGCTTCGTTCTCAAAGAGTAGGGACTAAAATATCAATATACGCGTAGAAAATTATACACATCGACCAGAACAGCATTCACAAATGTTGCGAATATGTCTCCTTGATACCCTGACAACATGCTGTTTAGAGAAACAGCAATAATGACTGACTGTAATCTGTGTAATAGCGCTCCGAAATGTTGAATGCTTCGTTCTTAAAGCGTCGCGAAATCGCCGTAAACTCCCTGAAAACATATAGTGACTAAAATATCGATATACGCATAGAAAACTATATACATCGTCCACAACAACAATCACAAATTTTGCGAATGTGTCCTTAATACCCTGACATGCTGTTCAGAAACAGAAATAATGACTGACTGTAATAGCGCTCCGAAATGTTGAACTCGGCCTCGTTCTTAAAGCGTAGCCATGGAAGTGTCAGGTGGTGAGAGAACGAAAAACTTCGATGAACAAAGGAGGTAGTTTGTGTACAGCCGCCCGCTCTCCGAAAAAAAAAAATCGGAGAGGAGCGTCTGTGATTTACCGTTGATAATCGTGTTCCGGAATAATTTTGCATACATTATTAAGTGATCTACGCTGACCAAAATTTGCGTGGCTCATATTTCGTTGAAGCTAAATTCTCAAAATGGTGGTCAATGAAGTAGATTTAAAACGTGCATTGAAGAGCGTCTCCGATAGTTTTAAGATACCTTGGCTTTATAGCATAGAAGCACTCTTTAAAGGAAAGGATGTATTTGCAAGCCTTCCAACCGGGTACGCCTCTGATCTTCAGAGCAGCACAGATTGTTGCCGATGAGCTGTTATTTTCCTCGATGTGTTCACATCTCAAATCTTCCAGGGCATTACGCTTTGTAGATTGTGCTTGAGAATGGCTGGTCCGAGCAAGGTGTTGGGATTACATTGATTGGTAAGGACTAGCGGGAGACGTTTTCGAGTGGACAATCTTTTGTATAGTGCTATATTCACCTCGTGAAGAGCGCTTTCGTTTCTTTTGCGCTGACAACAATTCCTACAAATGTACGTCGAATCGATTTCCACTTTACACTCCATAGATAACAATTCCACTCGTACTTTAAAACAAAAACCTCTTTGACAATCAAAAGGATTTGTATTCGTATTTTGTACCTTGTTCAAAGTACACACGAACTCATCGTAAAATCTCTCACGGTGTTGATGTGGAGAAATAAAAATAAAAGCCAATCAAAACTCGTTGTTTCAATGATGTAATGATCGATGGGTAATAACCAATCAAATCATTTTCCATACATTTCGGGAAAAATCACGTGGTATGGAACACGATTATTAACGGTAAATCACAGACGCTCCTCTCCGATTTTTTTTTCTCGGAGAGCGGGCGGCTGTACACAGGCTACAAAGGAGGCTGTGCTGCTCAAAAATGTCGTATGCTTCGTTCTCAAAGAGTAGCGACTAAAATATGGATATACGCATAGAAAGCTATAAAAATCGACCAGAATAGCATTCACAAATGTTCCGAATGTGTCCTTAATATCCTTATACCATGTTGTTCAGAAACAGCAATAATGACTGACTGTAATAGCGCTCCGAAATGTTGAATGGCTTCGTTCTTAAAGCGTCGCGAAATCGCCGTACACTTCCTCCAAACATCCAAGCGTAGCAAAAATCGCAGCAAGCTTCCTAAAAGCATCAAAAATTGGTGAATGGTTCGTTCGTTCGTAGCGAAATTAATACGCAGACAACATGCTGTTCAGAAACAGGAATAATGATTGACTGTAATATCGCTCCGAAATGTTGAATACTTCGTTCTTAAAGCGTAGCGACATCGCCATACGCTTCCTCAAAACATCCAAGTGTAGCGAAAATCGCCTCAAGCTTCCTAAAAGCATCCCAAAAATGGTGTCACATGCTTTGGGGTTTTCAGTGCCCTGACCTTTACAGGGCCAAACTTTTTATCTAGGATTTTATTGAACAGTATTCTTTTTAATAAATGGGGCTATGGGACTTTTCCCGTAGCCATTTACTCCAATTATTGATTGGTTCCATTTTTGCGCAGTACTAAAGCTCAGGCAAGGCAGCATTATTGGACATTCACACGCAAACCCCATGACTGTTTCAAATTCTTCAATTCCCAACGCAAAGTGATAGCATCAAAACAGTTACTGATGAAATGATATATGAAATGGATCATATATGAACTGCGGATATGATATCAAGTGAAGCTATGATCCTCGCAGTTATGAACGCAATTTTTGCAATTGCGTAAAGAAGCCTGAATTTTTCAACGTCAATTTTCGGAAAATATCTGTTCGGAAGATGATTTGAGATCTAGGATTTTCGGAACATTTGCAAAATTTCTTGCTTGCCTGCCTGTCCTAGCCGGGATTTTCGAACATCTAAAAGATGGTATAATTTCCCACTTTTAACGGATTTTTGCCCTAAAAAGCTCACCTAGAATTTTCGGGAACCTTTTTTCTGGCTGAATTTTTCGAAAAGGTTAGTTTTGATCCCCTATAATTTTCGGATCACTAGACTTTCAGCTAGCCTGAAATCCGAACAGATGATAAAAAATTTTTAGGGGATAAAAATATGCCTATATCTACCGTGGTTTTGAACTGTATTCACGTTGGGTGCCCCTGCATGATTTCATATATCATTTCATCATTGATTCATTCCTCACCGGAACATTGGAACCCACAAATGACCAGCTCTCAACATCAGTGGCCTCATAGCTCAGTTGGTTAGAGCATCGCACCGGTATAGCGAGGTCACGGGTTCAAACCCCGTTGAAGTTCTGAATTTTTCAGGATTCTTTATTAAGCAATTGCAAAAATTGCGTTCATAACTGCGAGGATCATAGCTTCACTTGAAAACAGTTACTGTTTATTAAAGAACGACAACAAGGCCTATGATACTGCAGCGAGAAAGTGGCTGCTAACACGGAAACAAAAATGCTGGGCAATTCTTTCCCAACAACTCCATCCTTCACACAGAAGCAATGATATTTGCAAAATCATTACTTCCTATCTAAGAACAAAGTGACGATTATAGCAGCATTTTTAGTTGCTTTCAGCTTAACAAAGTCACCAGCACCAACACCGTATCCTAATGACTTGCGGTTCTATCTTTAATTTGGAAAGTCAGACTTAAAATTCTACTACCTTACTGTATCTTGTACGAATTCTAAGAGTTACGTTGAAAAAACCCCTTCCACACCAGCACTCATTAAAACACATACGCCCAATGTACAAACAACGGCCGGCATTTTCCACCCCACGTCCGTCGTCAAGACATTATGCATTCACGTTACAGAAAATCCACAAATAAACCGTAAACCAGCACTATTGCTGCAAAACAGACAAAAGCGAATAAAGAACTTCAAAACTATTGCCCAGTATTAATCACCTAAACGCGTCGAAGTCGTTAACAGATTTAATCTCTTCATGGCAATATGGCCGGGACTGAGACCGCCAGTTAGGGTTTATGTCTTTCTGTCGTCTACTAAGCACCCTCGAAAACTTCCGGCTTTATTCCCTGAGCTCTTCCCTTTTGCGTGCAGAAACTAGATGCAAGGATCTGGTTACGAGAAGGGCGTCTTGCATCCAGCAGGATTCCTGTAAACAAGCTAAAACATCTTTCACTGAAAAATAGAAAACTGAGGGTGTTTGAGTGGAGAAATTTAAGATTCTCAAAAATAAGCTCTATAACTTCATTTTTGCGGTAAAAACATTCTAAGGACTGAAGAGAATGCTGAATAAAGTTCTAAGCGATTGTCCTATTGTTTTCAGGGTTAGGGTCCAGCGTTGATTGGTTGTTTATTTAGGTCTATTGTTTTCCGAGCCAATCCCAGGAGACGTTGTAATGGCTGTGTACTGCCCCATTGTCTAGTGCAATTGATCAAGGATTGGCAAAAAAGTGTTACGCCTAGAAACCTCGTAGACATTATTGCAACATACATTATGTTTCTATTTCCCGGTCCTTTAAAAAAATCCTGCAATGCAGTAAAATACTACCGTCCACAGGCCACAAGTGGCTCCTATGTTATCGATCCTGATGGCGATGGAGGAGAGACCGTTCACTGTATTTTGTAATATGACTAATGAGCATGGAGTTGGAATGACAGTCATTTCGTCACGACAGCGAAAATAGATCGCACGTAATAGGCCATTTCCGAGTTCATGTCTGCCTCCTCTTTA
>NC_090869.1:53995952-54025952 GCF_036669935.1 Montipora foliosa | reverse complement strand
ATTTTATGATAACAAATTTTTTTAAAAAAATAACAAGCAGCTACTTTTGAACCCAGACAAGACGAAATTAATGATCTTTGGAAGTAGACAAAACATTGCAAAAGTGAATGATGATTTTAATCTGTCACTTTTCGGGAAGGATCTTTCACCTGCAACAACTTAACCGCTAAAGACCTTTGGTGTAATTATGGATCCAAACTTAACTTTTGGTAATCATGTTCTAGAAACAGTTTCATCGTGCATGTCACGTTTAGCTCAGATCAATAGAGCTAAGTATGTATTTAATATTATGTTTTGCTTTTCTTTCCTTTTGGCTACTTTTAACGTCTTGTGTCTGTATCAGATGCAGCACGCTCATATTAATCAATTAATAGGTCAGCGAACCAAAGTAAGATGAGTTGAGATGAGTTGCCACAACGATTGGACTGATTATAAGACGGAAGACGAATTTTTCACTCCAGGCATGCACACCACAAAAAACCCAAAGCGCTTGTTCAGATCTCGAAAATCAACGCTACAAAATCATACTTCCGGGCGTTTCCACTCCTTGACCAATAGTTCTATTGAAAAAGTATACTTTTTTTGGCGCGTTTTGTCGGAGAACAAGAAATATACCCGTCGAACCGTGATAGCTACATTTTTTCTGAAGGATACTATAATACCTAATAACAATGACATAGCTAACGATTCTCAAGTAGAAGATAAATACCTCAAACGGAGGTCTCACTCGCGGCTATCTCGACAGCTTGTCGAGGGATGAGTTTTGGCTCAGTTAAACAGAAGCATTCGAGTTATTTCCGTTTTATTAATAAATATCCTATAAACACGAATACGAAACAACGATTGAAGATTATAACTATTTTGCTTCATTTTCAATTCGAAACCAAAACCAAAATGTTGCTTTCATGCGTATTGATGAACTTTTCTGTTAAAATTCGTGTGGTACTGACTTATTCGCTAAGTTACTGTTCTGTGGCTTGATAACGTAAGGACGGTGCCTACTAATTCAAAGGTATTTTTGCCCCGGTTTATGATTATGCGGGAAATGTAGATCTTAACAAGTGTTATTGAAATCAGAAAAAAAATAGTAATCATTGGTGAAGTATTCTTTTCACCAAGGATATCCTTTTTAAAATAGGCTATATTCCAAGTCCCAACTGTTCCTTTTGCCATGATACAACAGAAACTACAAACCATGTATTGTTTAGTTGCCAATTTTCATACTCTTTTTGGATGGATGATACATTGAATATTTTAAAGAACATTAGTAGTTGCAATTGCCTCTTGCTGCAAGATGTGATGATAGGAATCCTGAAGGAGGGGATGGATCTAGTCAATTATGTACTAGTACTTTTAGGGAAAACCTATTCATGGAGCTGTAGGCGAAAAGAGATTAAACCGTCCGGTAGCCACTCCAGGAAAATTCTTGAAAATAAATACGAAACAGAAAAACAAATCGCACATAAATCCAATAGAATGGTAATTTTTCGTAATAAATGGAAAACCTATGAAGAGTTACTTTAAGTGACTACTTGAGGAGTCAGTTTAAGAGGAAATTATCTTGTAAGTAAGTTTAACAGGTACACATACACACAAATGTAAAATTAAAGTTTTATGTGAAATAAAGGATATTGAACAAAAAAGAAAAAAAAGAAATGTACAAGCGTTGAATCATGGGATTGAATTCATGGTATTATGGATACATTACAATCGCAGATCGCAGAACTTTGGTTTTCATATGATCTCACGATCGCAATTGATCGTGGACAATCGCAGACGATCGCAGGAGATAGAACATGGTTCTTTCTTCTGCGATCGTTTGCGATAGTCTGCGAATAGGATCGCAGACGATCGCAAATGTGTGTTTCCATATCATCGCAAACGATCGAAAAACGTTTTGCGATATGCGATCCGCGATCGTCTGCAATCATATGGAAACCAGGCTTAAGTTTCCTTACTGTTGCTTGGTAACTAAGATAAATAAGCCTGTTCCTTCAAAAGTTGAATCGTTCCTCAAACGTCTTGCAATGAATTGCCTCTCTTGGAGCTTTCAAGTGTCTAACAGACCCTTTGACCCTTGTCGGACTTCCTTGTTCCTCAAACGTTTGCTGAGAAACGCTAAAATTTCTGCTATAGCAGAGAAAGTGAAACACAAGAAAACAACTTGATTCATTTAAACTGTTTGACGTGAGTTAAGAAGAGTATATGGTATTTCACACCAACGATTTCAGGATAGAACACGAACGACAGTTTCTCTCACCTTGGTGAAAATAGTCAAAACTGAACCGTGGTCCTCGATCGAACAGTCGCACAATAGACGCGAATAGTGAACACAGACAGAATAGGGAAACAAACTAGGGAGAATTTTCCAGCAATGCGCGAGAAAGCTGTTAGCTGCTTCTCTTTTTAAAGCTATGGAAAATTGGCAGCCCACGTAATGCATATAAATCCAGTTTCTTCGAGGAAATTTCGCTCCGAAGCCCATCAATTTTCTCCAATTTGTACATCATTTGTATCAGCACCTTGTTTCTTGATGTGCTGCTCGTACGTAAACAAGATGAGTAGTCTCTTTGGGCAACCGAAGCTTCTAGCGATTTACATAAATTATCTTTATAAGGTTATGTTGCCTGAGGTAATAACTAACAGGTGCTTCAAAATCGAGCGTCAAATCGTGAAACGCCATAATTTGTCGTAGAGAGTTTCAAGTCCTATCCATGCTAAAACGTTTTCAAATTTTTTCGTTTTCGTCTCAGGCCATCCTCTTTTTTTTTTCTCCGTTTCGCATCGTCCAACCGACCCAAATTTTGGGCATATTCCAAGAAAAAAAAAAAAGTTAACGACGTTTTTAAGCCATTTTTATGTCGCACAGGAGTTTCGGTGGGTGATCCTTTTTCCCACACTGTCTTAATTTTGCAACAACATCCACCAACTTTTCCGCCATATTGATTTTGGGTTCACGTCTTGTTGTCTTGTTGTTTTCCTGGCTCCACAGCTATGATGCCGGGGTACCAGGCCTCCGATTCCGAGAATGCTTATGAATTTTTTTTTAGGTTGTTTTTTTTCAATCCGACCGACCAAACCAATATCAGGAAACGCATTCGACGGTAAACAAAAAAAAAGAAGATGGCCTCAGCGAAAACGAAAGAAAGCATATCAACGACAAGCGTTTTCCAATCCGCTTTCCACCACCACGCGCATATAAAGCTAAAAACGATGAAAACCAATTAATAAATCAAGTTAAATTCTCCAACGTCGTTTTCGTGGATGCTTTCGGTGGTACAACATACTACAATACATGAAACAGGTATTTAGCGTAAACTGATTACTTTAGTGAACAAAGTGAAGACGACCCGTCAAGCGGAGGTCGGGTCGTGAAGTTTGCGGAAGTAAAGTAACAGGAAGTTGCAATTTGAAAGAAGGTTTGAGCAACTTTCTGGAGGCGGTGAGGCCGGCTGAAAATGTTGACGGGTCGTGACGACCCGTCTAGTTCGTGACGAGCCGTCACTTGAAAAGTCTACCCGACTGTTGGAAATTTCAGGTGGTGAGAGACTTAAAGGCCTGGCCAAACGCTTGCAACATTTTAACGCAACATCTTGCAACATTGTTGCATGATTTTGCGACGATTTTGTGACGATTTTGTTGAATGGACTGGCCAAAGGCACGCAACATATCGCAACAGGGTGGCCAAACGTACGTAACATGTTGTGCCCAACAATGTTGCAAGATGTTGCGTTGAAATGTTGCGAGCGTTTGGCCAGGCCTTTAAGTCTCTCACCACCTGAAATTTCCAACAGTCGGGTCGACTTGTCGGAAGGAAAAACGATATAGCTAAAAAACGTACACAAAGCTCCTTACCCAGGGATGTAAAGTATGATCTTGAGAATAACGACTCTAGAAACGTTTTGAGTCGACGTCGTTTTAAGTTCAGTGATTTGTCCATAAACTATATAAGACGGTTAAAAACCAGTTCAAAGAAAACCCCAAAAAGTCGAAAACAACGAAAGACGCCACAAAAGAGAGCAAGCATGACGTGACAGATGGACCCGAAAACGAGGCCAAAGCCCCTGCAAAAACCTAGAGGGGCGGCCAATTTGCAGTCTTTTGTTACATAGCTGGGACAACATTATTTGTTCTGTTCACGAACACGACTTTGAATCACCTTGGCTTTGGGATGTTAACCGTACGCGTGGGAACAGCCATATTTCATTGGCTATATTTTGATTACATTTGTTGACTTCAATACATAGTTCCACTGTATCCAGCGAAGGTCGAAATTGAATCGATGGAAGAGTACTCTGAAGCCAAGACTTATAAGAGTAAGCCAGAACTAAGGAACAGCAATGTAAATGCTGACTTATTTTTATTCATCAGCGGAAAAAATAATTATTGCCAGTCGCACAGAGTTTGTCCGGGAGTTTGTTAACATAAACCACGGATAAACGGAAACGCGAGAGCAAATGTTACAGATGTTTGCTGATATTTGTGCTTCCAGCTCAGAATACCCGGAGTACTAGATGTAACACAAGTATTCTTTTTAAAAATTAGCCTTTATGCTTAAACATTACCAGAAAAAGTGAAAATGAGACGCTTTAATAACATGAATTTGCGAGTTTACCGAAACTGGAGCCGTCACGCAACGTGTCATCAAAGGTCGTATCAAATCGCATTAAAGCGAGGAAATCAAAATCCACAGAACAATAGTGGACTTTGTCGGTATGTTATATGTCTGTAAAACTTCAGCCGTTCACAGTAATGATTTCAGCAACAGACAACTATTATCACAGGCGGGGAACGCACTCCTAATCTTCGATTACTACTAGTCTGTATCTTTATTTTCCGATTTTGGGCACAACTCCTCACACGTTTCGTCGTGAATTCAAGTTCCTATGCCCTCTGCAATTTTGCTGGGTGTGTTGAGACTTCTTCCCAGTTCCGTGAATTCTGCTCATTTTTTCATGTACTTTGAACCTGTGTTAACGCGCTTTTTCTGGTGTGGTACACTCTGTGTGCATTTTGCGTTCATGCGCGCATTTCATCGGTGGGGTTTCTGTGGTCAGAACACGCTAGACAGTATTACAAGACTTACTAACATACGCAAACTCCTGAAAATCATGCATTTAGTGATCTGCTCTTTGCACGAGTAGATATTTTTAGTAATGGAATACTGAGAGAGCATGACTTCTGAATTCTTATGGTCAATGAGAAAATAAATAGTTACCACAGCGTGCGATAATAAAAACAGTAATAAACTTTATTTACCCTAAGTCGACACATGTATACAGTTCCTCTAAAAATCAGCGGCCCTAAAACAAAATACTTCAGTAAAGTTTGAAACTACGAAAAAGAGTTACAATATACAACAAAGTTAAAAAAAAAGAACTCGATCGAAATTTATCACAAACGTATCATCGTGACGACATTACAATCATAGAAATGAGGCCGTCCGCAAATTAATGATCAAGAGTAAAATGGTGGCGAAAAGTGTTCTAATAGATGTAGGATTTTCCAAGGAATACCTAAACTCATATATTGTTGCGTACTACAAGTGAATATATGAAAGTTCACATTAGAAATACAGATTAAACAGCGATTGTATATAAGGACTATTAATTTGGAATTGTGAAATGATATATTAAATTTTTTATGCATTGAACCGCGGATGTGAAATCAAGTAAGCAATAATCCTCCCAGATATAAACGCAATTTATGTAATTGCGCATAGAAGCCTGAGAAATTCAGGACTTCAACGGGGTTTGAACCCGTGACCTTGCGATACCGGTGCGACGCTCTAACCAACTGAGCTATGAAGCCACTCACGTTGGGAGCTGGTCATTTGTGGTTTCTATTGAGCCCGTGAGGAATGAATGTGAAATAATATACGAAATTTTTCATACATTGAACCGCGGATGTGAAATCAAGTAAGCTATGACCCTCGCAGTTATGAACGCAACTTATGCAATTGCGCATAGAAGCCTGAGAAATTCAGGACTTCAACGGGGTTTGAACCCGTGACCTCGCGATACCGGTGTGACGCTCTAACCAACTGAGCTATGAAGCCACTTACGTTGCGAGCTGCTTTTTTTTGATCGTAGCATTATGGACACTCTTGCTTCTACTGCCATGCTTCGGCTGTGTAAATCATAAGCAAATGCACGTCCTGGATAAACTTAAGGCTTTTGTATACGGAAAAAAGGTTGTCTGGTAAGGGGTTTCGATATAGCAGAGAACCGTTTACATGAGAAATCTTGGGTGACCTTACGCAGAGAACAACTTGCTTTAAAGGCTGAGAGCCAGTAGACACCACCCTTACTAGATATAAATTAGGACATATAGAGCATAAGCAAACTCAAAATCTGAAGGGACCTGCCTTTTTGACATAAACGGTAAAGGGTAGGAGGGACGGGTAACCCTCCTAAGGAGAAACTATATGTTGAGTACCTGCTATTGACTACCGACTACTCACTGATCATTTACTACTACTTTCGTTTCTCATTAAGCCGTCTTGTCACGGAGTTACTTCTGAAAAAAATTAAATCGTCCCTTTTACTCCATCTGTGTCTGTAGTGAAGGAACGGCTGTGCGCCATATTGAATTTCAATGCCAGACACTGGGTAAAATGCTGATGCACAGCAAATCTGCAAAAGTAGAAGCATAAATAATCACTGTATCTCTGAGACAGATGTGCTTACCAAATAAAATGATTTCTCCTTCATAGAAAACTGGTAAAGAGTATTCCTAATTTAACAAAGATATGACCTCTCCGCTGGTTGAGTGAAGTTTATTTTCAAGTAAAATTAAAGATTAATACTTTGTAAGCGCCCGTTTTATATATATATTTTTTTGTTCAAGAAAGCAGATTTTTCTTGAATCCTACAGGAGTACACATTGGGCAAGGTTGAGCAAAGAAAACGCGATAAGTTACTAGTGACCAATCATTGAGAACTCTAATGATTGCTAGTATACCCAAGTGTCTAGCTACTAGAAAACATTTCACAATATGATTAGCTCCACAAGCAGTCAAAGTGCGCCTCCAATATTATTGTGATTATAGTTGAAAGGAATATCAAACTAAACCGTTAATAAATCACATTTGTTGACAATATTTGTTTAGCAATAGAACATGCACTGGGGTCTGTCAAAACACTTCAACTGCTTACTCCCGGTTTCTATCGGATCCACTATTGAGGGTGAAGCCCCAAGCCAACTATCAACTAACAAATACCTATCGCAAGCATTCTAAATATAAAAGAGGTGGATACCAGTTAATGTAAAAGGACGCTGGTTGAGTTCAAGATTACTAGCTTAGCCAGCAAAAGTTTCCTAATTAAGAAAACTTACTTTTATTTTTCAAAGTTAAATGTCACGTTATCTCCAATCAGCATAAATGGTGCCCAGTCGCAAACCGTGATGTCGAAGCCGTGACCTCTCCTCCACTTCATGGCCTGGTGAAGAGATTCAATGGCACTCTGAGATGAGAATGAGTGTTTGTGTGTGGCGGCCATTACTCTTCTCGGCAGTTGGCATTTGGCGAATTTCGACTTGTTTTCTCGCTGCGATTAATTATAAGGTAAGAGAAGTCGTCTTCCTTTCAGACGTTTGTATTAAGCGAGTTGTGCCAGCTATATTGCAAGGAGTCATGCCTTCAATTTTATATCGGACAGATATAACATAATGACAACAGTAGTTACGATTGGTAATTTGAGGTTTCCTCTTTTAACTACGATTTGCTAACACGTTGCGTGACGGCGCCAGTTTCTGTAGATTCGCAAGTTAAAAAACTAATGCCTTCAAACTTCCTGTCAAACATTTTCACATTTACTGGTAATGGTTAAACAGAAAAGCTAATTAATTTGTAAAAGTTAGTTTACGTACAGGTCTGTAAGCTGGAAGCACGAATACTTTTAGCTGACAATTGCACTTGCCTGCTGATTTATTCAGCTTTATCATAAGCAAATTCGCCTCTGCTACTAGCGACTGATTCCAATATTTCCGCTGATGAATAAGAGTAGACGGCATTTACCTCTTTACCGAACGAAAATATTTCATGAGTCTCTGAAGTAGTATGTTCATGCCTGAAGCGCGTTGACTCTAACACATTTTGGCAGTTAATTGCAAAATATTTGGTGGCTGAGAAACTCATATGCTCAAATGCATCCAATTGTAATGCGTTACAAGCCCTAACCTGCAAAATGTTTACTTCAGTGACTCTTAACTCTGTCAATCATCGCCCCCTCCTTCCCCTGTGATAACTTGGGGCCGCGTCCAGCTTTTTCTGCTGACTAGGAAATACACAAACCACAGTAAATGGCATTTCCCATCGAACGGAACAGTGGAAATTTCCTTACCATTTGCTAAATTTTCCAGTTTCCAGTTTCCAGTTTCTCATCAGTCAAAAACAATTGCAAATGGTAAGTGCCATCTCGTTGGGCTGGTTTGCTGATTTAGGAAAAACTGTTACCATTGTTCACCGGTCATCCCAACCGGTTTATTCTGACAAATGGTAAGCACCCCTAATTTCCCCGAAACTAAAAGTCCAAACATGTTTCTCCCTTAACCGTTTTCTCGTCTGTAGCTTGGGGATTCTACGAAATCTTTACTCGTAATTTATCACTATAGCATGACAAACTGTATTACATTTACTGTAATGCTAATCATCAACGTTTATTTGACTGAAATCCCACACAAGTACACATTGCGGACCTATTTCTATATGTGTTCTTATGCCTAGACATGTGTCTAGTTCATCTCCGTCGAAAGCGTACACCCAACAGCAGTAATTGTTGATGTGAAAAAGCCTTGCTACAAGTATTGAGCAACATCTGAAAGTTTCCTCGGCTTATCCTAAATTAAACGCTTCCCCGTGTGAAAGTAAACAAATAGGTTTGCTGAAGCATCAAAGGCGGCTGTCGATGGAGGAAGAAAGTGAAAAAGGTACGCTTGTGGAATATTCCTTTGTCGCATGTTCAAGGTTTTTGTCTTGTTTACATTTGCTCTGGCTAATTTTGATTGACTAGAAAATCCGCTATAACTATTAAGTGACTTGAGTTTCTGTCGTACTTATGGCCTGACCTACATAGCATACTACCTGTTGAACCACAAGACCGTTTACCATAGTTCATCTTACATTTGAATTTTTTGAAGCAGACAGGTTACACAACATTGAGAAAGTGATCGAAGATCGAAGAACTTGGTGAGGTCGAAGACGTTTGTTGACGATTGCTACGTCATACACGTCATATCCAAGATGGCGCTCTCCAAGTCACGAAAGAGGCAACTTCAAATTGCTCTTGTCACATTTTAACGGGGAACTTTTTTTAGACCGTACTTTCCCTTTAAATGTTGATGTTTTTTTTTTTCGCAAGTCCTGAGACCACACTGGTGTAAAGTCAGTTTGGGCCCGAGTTTTTTGTAGTCTACAAAGCGCCACTTTTGCGTAGGAACAAACGGGGCAAATTGTAATCTCGATCCCAGAGCTCTTCTCTTTGGTGCGCAGAAATGAGATCCAAGGGTATCTTGACAAGAATAGCTTTTCGCGTCCTGCTAAGCTAAAACATCTTTCACTGAAAACCGAAAAACCGAGGGTGTCTAAGTGAAGCAAGACTCTCACAAATAACCCCTATAACTTCATTTTTGCATAGGAGGATAGAATTTACTCACATCTACGATGTTCTGATCTCGGTGAGGGCGACCAAAAAATAGTTTAAATATTATTTTCAAAAACGTCAAGTTAAAGGTTTTTTTAAAAATTGCCTATTATATGTAGAAGTAGATTCAGTTACTCTGGTGGCCACGTGTATATTAGTGCTAAGCTGGAATTGATCTCATTATAGTTCCCTGAAATTGCTTGCGTAATTATTGCTGTTGGAAAGCAGGTCGAAATTAATATCATTGATGACCACCCATTATTTTCTTGAATTGTACAAATGTTTTAGAGTCAGCCATTGAGTTTAGGAAATCCGTCACAGGTTTGCACTTAGTTGGTAAACGGTAACAGGCGCCGACACTATGAAGTAAACTGGCATCGTTGATTCCCTAACTTGACGTCCAAACGCAGGAACTCAACAATGTCTAGCTCACGATTGCGCTTTCTGATATTAGATGGAATAAACAAATGCCTCCACCATGCTTTGTTCTAACACACCGAATAATACGGCATTGAAGTTGTTGTAAGAGTGAATTACTAATAGATTACACAGCTCAGTTTCTGAAATACCAGAAACAGCTTAAATTAATCCAGCTTGTTTACAAGCTCGTTGACGTTTGAGTGAGCAACTGTGATTTAGAAATTAAATTTGAGGTTCAAAAGGATGTTATTCTTGAACCATACGATAGCTGCTGATTATTGGAGCCATCAGTACATATCTCAGAACTTGACGAAGTCAGTGAGCTGTTGAATCAGAGACTTCTAGCTATGGCTAAATCGGAGAATAGCAACCCTAAGTCCGCTCTACTATTCTCCGATTTAGCCGTTATTGAACCGTTCTGTTTTTAAGAATTGTAACAAATTTGCGTTTGAGACTCACACTAAACCAATTTTTTTAGAACCCAAATCGTTAAATTGGTGATCAAATGTATTCCTCGGAAGTGGAGTATGAGAATTTTTTACTACCTCGGTGGTTTAATTATGAACTTCCGTTTGGTTAGACAAGTCCCCCAATACCACATTAGGAGTGCCAACTCATATTATACTCCACTTCAAGCTTTAGGAACAATATCAAGCAATTCTCTATTTGTGCCCCTCCACTTTTTTTCCTCAAAAAGTAAAAACACACAAGAATATAACTTCTTCTTTCAGAACTTTGAAACAACAAGATGTCAACAATTCCCGATAGAATCATTCCTGATAAACTTTGATTACAGTACCATTTCCCCAGACTACAATAAAAACCAGCTAAAATATTACAGCAAACGAGAAATGTGACAAAAATATAAATATGTCAAATCGTCTTGACATCCAGGGGACTCACTCTCATCACTGGATTCGTCTTCGGAACATGATCTTAACTGAGCAATGTCCTCTCAAAAACCCCAAAAATCCAAGCAGAAGTCGCTCTTATCCTGGGTAAGGCTCCAGGATCAGGATAAGAAGGCGAACGTCGAGGATGAGAAAGTAGAAACGTCTGGTACTGCAGAAATGCCAGAGAGTAGTTCTGAGAGCGGCCAGGATGATGACGCTGCTGTTTACCCTAGTGAAGCGGTTGTTTCCCATTTACCTCTACTTAGAGATAGACAAAATCAGCCAAGCAATCATTCCCTTGAAATTTAAAGGCCCAAAATACTGGGAAATACACTTTCTGGTGTTTCGGTTTCAAATTTTTTCATGGGGTGGGGGAGATGTCACACCCATGCCTCTAGTCACCCCCCCCCCCCCCTCCCTATAAAGAACGGGCTTACACCCATCCAATGCGTCCTCCAAACCCCAAACCCCCAACTCAGTTTTTCCGGCCCTGCTACGGCCCTGATTAGTGGGTAGTAAATTTACTCCCTAGCCTTATTTGGGTTTTAGTTATTTTTGTATTTTCCCGAAATCCATTATAAGTTGACTACCATTTACTTAGTAAGTTCAGTTGGTTCAGTTGATTTACCTGAAGAGTGTCAATCTTCTCCAAGTCTTCTCAGATGTGCAGTTATCAATAGCACTTGGTATGTTATCAGTATTTTCCTAGTTTTATATTTATGCCTAGCCTTTATGCCTAGCCTTAAGTTAAGTTTATTATAGCTTTCTGTTTCTGTTATTGATTTTAATTTATTAGCAGTGATTGCAACATTTCATTAGCTTTTGACAACATTTAAGCTGCGTATAGCGGTGGCATTACTTTGTAAACCCAAGTAGGGTAGGACTATGTAAATTATCTCTTTAGGTACCGTTTTTGGGTGTTCAACATTTTGCTGTTATCTTCTTAACACAGCAGTGATATTATAGTTTACGATATACGATATCTACTGGATAACCATTCTGTGACAACAACTTCCGGAGATCATTACAATAAAAAAGGAGACGAACAAATCTGATAACAAAGAGTGGGCGGATAAGGTTGATTTTTGATTTTGTATTTCCTAGGTGTGAGTGAGTCCCATTTGGTATAAAGACCCGTAAAACTTTTCTTACGATAAATAGATGTAGAGAAGAAATTGTGTTGATTACGTTTAAGAAGAAGAATATCAAGGAAAGGGATTTGGCTATTTTCCTCAAATTCAATTGTGAATTTGATGTGATTATGACAATTATTTGAAATCTGTAAAACTTGGTTGGCAGAGTCCTTGATTTTAAGTAAAGTGAAGACATCATCAACGTATCTGAACCAGATGGTAGGGCGGGCGCTGTTCTAAGTGATCCATTTCTCTTCAAAACGGCGCATGAAAATGTTTGCAAGCACTCGAATTACTATTATATATTTCAAAAAATTTTAGCTAACGATTACGTCTGAAGAGTATATTGAGACATACGAAACGTTAAGTCACTAAAAAATTTATTTCATTTATGCGCTTGTTTAGTCTCATGTTTGTCAATGCAGTATGCGTTCTATTTCTCATCAAGCTTCGTTGGCCAAAGACGAAAAGAATCTACGATCTTTTTTTTTTTTACAACCATTTTGACTAAACTACAAAATTCTGGACAGGCCGTATGCTCGCTGATACGATGAACTGCGCATGGCTCCTTTCCCAGGTTTTGAATATACCTGATTCCACCTGCTGGTGCTGTTATGTAGCTCTCCTACCCATTCTCCGCTCGTTATTTGCTCGTGAGGTATTTCAGCCCATGGGCTTTTTCTATAAGCCATGTTTCCTGTTTTCCCGTTTCTAGAGTTATCAATTACATGTCCAGGATCCTCGTAATTTTCAGTCCCATTTTACAGGCGCTTTTTTCTCAGTTGTCGTGATTCAGTACCAACAATTTTATTCCTCGTTTTGAAAGCACAGGTAACGACAGTCTTTTTCGAAATATATATTTTTTTTTTACTGATACCACTGTTGCGACGGAATATTTAAGACTTGTATAATACCAGGTAATCTTTTTACCCCACAAAAGAGTATTTTTACCGAAGATAGCAATTCCAAGCCCTTTCCAATCCCAGTTTTCTCAAGAACATCGACACAATAAATTGGAAGCAGATTTCCATTAGAATTGTTATTATGTTGGTTTCACATACTTGTCTCAGTAAATTAGGCGTTCTATTTTGCTACCGCCATTTGATTTTAAAATAGTTAAAAATCTTTGAAGGTGACGAGATGAGAAATGATGTTTCGAGATAATACTTCATCTGGGTTGCATTTTTAACTGAGTAGTGGTTTGTGTTACGAAATAAAAGTAAACAATTTTATATCATTCCTGGGGTCCGTGCCGCAGATAAAAACAGTGCTTCATCGCAATGTCATATAAGTAAGTTGCTGAGGAGTTCATTAGTGCCTTGAGTAAAATGTTCAGACTTTATCCAAGGATTGACTGCATCTCTAAAAAAAAACCTCCCCACTAGAAGTAGTAGTGGCATCCTCGTCTCGAAGAGGCGATGGTTAGCGCTGGGGATTTTGGTAGGATCTTGGATGACTGTGTAGCCCGATCCTGGAGTAGCAGTCTCACAGGTGGCGCAGACTTTCCTTGTGGAATCGCACGCAGAGGCTGCGCGTTCTTTCTTCGCCGCTCTCTTGCATGTAGCCTGGACTCTAGCGTTCGCTTCCGCCTTTGAAGTCCCCGCTTTGACACTTTGCCGACATGTATCTCGGTATTTGGCGATGTCCTCCCATGCACTGGTGTCTGGTTCCGGGTAAATGGGGTCCACGAGATGAATCAACTGGATACAGCAAATCGTATAATTTGATGATTCTGTATTATTCGTTCTAAAACAACGGACATTTCATATTCTTAGTATGATCGGTTTACAATACGTCTTACAAACCGGGTTAACTTAAACGAGCTAGACTAACAACAAATTTCAGAAATCTAAATTACTTACGTCTATGGCGATATCCAGTTGAGAAAACCAAACGGGTAAGCAACCGGTGAGCAGACAAGGATAGCAAAACGAGGGAGCAAAAAGTCGATCAGATATACACGTGTCGTAAGATTAAAAATATTACTGAAAGGTGTAAAACGGCAAGCCGACTAAATCACAAGATTAAATTACAAAGGTCAAATCTGAAGTGTCAATCATAGACTAATCAATAAACGGAAATCACTGCTCTTATCGGCGATAATCAATTTATATTTAAGTAAACGAAACAGTGTCGATTACTGCAGATCGTAAGTCTCGCTTGATGACGTCCTTGTAGCGCAGCAGCGGTCGATCCACGCGACGGATGCCCTCCCGCGGTTCTCCATAAAGGATTTCTCTTGGCAGGCGGTCAGGCTTCATGCGATGTGCATGGCCGAGCCATTGAAGGCGTCGCTGAATGAGCAGTGATGGCGGCATGTTCAGTGAGCCAGCGCACTCCAGGACCTCGGTGTTGGTGACTCTGTCCTGTCACCTGATGTGCAGCATGAGCCGAAGGCAGCGGAGGTGGAATCCGCTGAGTCGCCGCTCTTGTCTGGCATAGGTCTTCCGCGACTCGCTGCCATAAAGGAGAGTCGACAGGACACAAGCTTGGTAGACGCACATCTTGTTCCTATGGCTCAAAAGGTCATTGCCCCACACTCGCTTGTTGAGTTTGGCCATGACAGCAGCTGCTTTGGCGATCCTGAAGCTGATCTCAGCATCAAGCAAAGTCGAGCTTGACACGGTGAAGCCCAATTGGGTGACCGTGTCCACAACCTCCAGCTCTGTGTTGTCGATGGTGATGACTGGGGGGGACTCAGCACCTTGCGCCAGGATGTTATTCTTCCTGAGGCTGATCGTTAGCCCAAACTCCTTGCAGGCGTGGGACAGCTTGTCTACCAGATGTTGGAGGCTCTCCTCGCTGTGGGATGCTAAAGCAGCGTCGTCTGCGAACAGAAGCTCCCGTATGACACCACATGAGCTTTGGATTTGGCGGGGAGTCTGGCGATGTTGAAGAGTTTTCCGTCTGACCTCGTCCGGACGTAGACACCTTCTGTACAGTCCACAAAGGCATACCGGAGCAGCATCGAGAAGAAAATCCCGAACAGGGTTGGAGCAAGGACACAGCCCTGCTTTACTCCACTGCTGACTGGGAAGGCATTGGAGGTGGCCCCATCAAAGCAGACCATACATGGAAGGAAGTGATGATCGCCAGGAGCTTTGGAGGGCAGCCAATCTTCTGGAGGATCTTGAAGAGCCCGCCTCTGCTCACAAAGTCAAAAGCTTTGGTGAGGTCCACGAAGGCGAGGAACAATGGCTGCTGCTGCTCTCGACACTTCTCCTGCAGCTGACGGAGGAAGAAGGTCATGTCCACTGTGGACCTCCCGGCTCTGAGGCCACACTGTGACTCGGGGTAGACTTGCGAAGTAAGGCTCTGCAGGCGGGTCAAGGTGACCCGAGCGAAGACTTTGCCAACGATGCTCAGAAGAGAGATAGTTGTTGCAATCACTACGGTCACCTTTGTTCTTGAACAAGAAAAGCTCCGTGACAAAAAAAATGTCTGTCGAGCATATAATTTAAGTTACAAACAACTGTTAGGCTGATCAGCTTTTAAAAGCCCCACTTGCAATCCGTTTTTATGTTCTTCAATTTTATCATCTCTGCCTCCTTTTATATTTGTTAATTTATTCAAACCTTTCTTGGATGTTCTTAGTACTGAGTTATTTCTACGTTTCGCTTGATATGGTGTGCCAATTTTGCTAAATTTCGTGACACAGCCTCTTTAAATTGTTTTTTTCTTTGTTATTTATTTGATGGGGCAGGTTCGAGTCTTGGCAGCCTTTCAGCTGATGTGGACCTGCTATACCCACCCACCCGTACACTCACGAAGGATCAGCCACAACACGGGGAACTCCATCCCCTGCTCTTCATTCTGACTACACTACAACGATCTTCGAGTGAAAGTTTATTTAGGATGTGTCAGTCAGCCGTACAAATGCAAGACAAGCCTACTATAATAACTAAAGTTAAATATAATCTCATAGAAGTGGTGCTACGCCAGATACGAAAAACCACTAAAAAACCACCCTTTAGACGTGAACAAAAAACATATGGAAACGTATTCCTCGTCTAATGCAGCAGCACAAAACCCCGAGGAAAGGGTGAAAATAATTAAAACAGCACATCAAAAAAGTAAACCGACAGGGAGACTGACTGACCCACGTCTCCCGCCGAAACCGTTAAATACCCTCAACTAGTCCCGTGACACCCCGCAAGCCTCTCCACCGTGCCGTCAGAATATCATTTCTGACTAATTCATTCAGTCGTCAGAAATTACATTTTCTTCTTCTTTTTGTTACCGTGAGCTTCAAAGAAATGTCCACCAGTTGCTCAATTTTTGAGCTTAGCAATGCGTTGTTGAAGGTGTCGGATTGTACAAGTACTCGACATACGAAAGTACCATGAGTGTTTAGTTTTCTAAATGCTGTTCATCAAGAATCTAAAGCCTAATTTAAATATCCAGACGGACTACATAAGTGCCAAACTTTTTGTCTAAGTTTTCTTATGTTACACCTTTTTCAATTACTTATTGTTCTTAGGGAAGGTACGTTTTTAATTGGGGGTGGGGGGTGGGCCGGGACTTCGGAGGGGAGGGTCCTTAGTAATTTTTTTACAAATTGGGGAGGGTCAAACCTGTTTTATTCTCAACCCGGGGAGGGTAATAGGTTTTTTTGGCAAGGAAAAAATTACTCCATGTCGCTTCTATTTTGTATATACAAGCAAAGCTACCAGTCGAGATTAATCTAAATTACGTTCTAATTCGCTTCGCTCAAACGAACGTAAAACATTTTACCCTTAAATTCCCGTAATACAAACAAATGCCACGAGAAATATGGTAGGATGCGCAAGCGTATCCAAAACAGTTTATTATAAGATAGAAATTACAAAAAGAAATTGTTACTGCACTTTTTTTTTTTTTTTTTACAACTCTTTTAGATACTACTGTATGCAGAAACTAATCTACGCTCCATAATACGTTACAAACCTAAATACTTAGTTACATGCAACCTGTTTTCAAGGCTTTCTTCAACATACATATCCTTGGCAGAATCAGATTTCCACCTACCAGGAATTTTAAGTAGTCTTTCTGGAATCGAATTCCTACTTTGGCGTACGGCAGCTGTAATGCCACCGGATCTTTAACTATGAAGACCCTAAACATTAGGGTTGTATAGCCCAGCTGACTTAAGGTATCCCTTAAGATATCTCTACAGGTAGTATAAGAAATCTTTCCGCTCCTCAGGGTATAGCTAGAAGTACTACGGTGAAAAACAATTGGTCTAAATAAAGGGGAGGACTGTCTAAGTCAATACCAGATAAATCTAAATAACGTTGTAAAACACCAACAGGACAGTACTTAGATCCAGATGCACTAATATAGACGAAATTCCCTTCCCTATAAACATCTGTCTTACTACGAGGCACAAAAATTCTTATATAATCGCTGTGAAATTCGATATGCTCCGGAACGATATTGCATAATTCGTCATAACGAAAAAACCCTGCGAAGGCTAAAGAGCACAACGCAGCAATACGGAGATTCTTTAAATTAGCATCTTTCCTGTTATGAATATCTAAAATACGCCTTATAATTTCTGTGGAAATAGGCTTCTTTTTCATAACTGGCTATGACTTCTGGCGTTTAGCGGATTCGACGACATTTCTGCAAAATTCGCTATCTAAAGGATTACGGATCCAAACTAGGGACAAAAGAATGTAACCATTTAAGGGCCGCATGGGCTAAAATTACTGAGGAGCTAGAAGCGGAAGACTGCTGAACTTCAAACAAATATAGAGAAACAACACTAAGAGGAAAAGGTAACTGCATGTTGAACTGTCTACTTTTAGACCAGTCCAAGAACTTTCTGATAACACGAACGTAAGCTTTAGTGGTCGAATCCGACCTGGACTTCAACATAACATTTAGCACTTCATAAACGTTGATTGAAGAAAACTGTTGAAAGCCTTTCCAAGAATTACTTGATAGCATAATCTGTAAAGACAAGAACAAAACATACATACTAGAAGAACAAAAGAAAGACAGAACATCCTTTAATAACCGTACAAAAATCAGTCATTGATGAGGCCAGTGCCACGTAAGACGTTAAATGATCGTATGGGCCAGTGCCGCGTAGATCAACAACCATTGATGAGGCCAGTGCCACGTAAGACGTTAAATGATCGTATGGGCCAGTGCCGCGTAGATCAACAACCATTGATTAGGCCAGTGCCACATAAATCAACTATACTCCTATTAGGACAGCACCATATGAAATGACAGACCAAACATTAGGCCAGTGCCTTACAAATAAACGGCATACTGCCTTGGCCAGCGCCAACAACTGAAAAAACATAGGCTAGTAGACACACCGTCCAATAAATTAATCAGTAAATTTTTAGATTTAAGATAATGTAATACGCGTGGGATGATACCAACTGGATGGACTACTAAGCAATTTTCCCCTCGAAGAGACTGAAAGAAAAATCAACACCCGAGGAATTGGGATTCCAAAACCTCGAGAAATACCTGGGGATCTTGCGGTTATAATAATTTGCAAAGCAATCTGCACTATGCAGACCCCACAAGCCATCGAGAAAAAGAAAAAATTCTTCAGTAATTTGCCAATCATCAGTATCAATTAAACGACTTATATAAACAGCTTGTTGATTCGAAGTGCGAGGGATCCACTGTACATCTAAATGAATTCCCGATCGGATACAAATATCAAAAATCCCTCTGGCCATTTGTGCAAACCTAATTTCATGCTGCCCACTTCAACAATCTGAGCAGCTACTTGGCTATCCGTAAACCACTTAACATGTGATCCAACACTGAGGCAACTGATTGCAAAGAAACTCAATAACAGACAGTTCTCTCCACATTGAACTTTGACCTCTCTCGTTCTCCGACCACGTTTTGTGGCACACAAAATCATTGTTAAAATCAGTAATTGCTCCACCTCCGGTGGAACTGGCGTCAGAATACACAAAATAACTTGGTACCTTACTTACAAAGCAATACCTAGTGTTGATATTAACCATACTTTCCTTCCAAAAATACAGTTCTTCCTTGCAGTAATCGTCAAGAAGGGATATAGAATCCCAATTATCCCTGCACGCGGTGGACAAGACTCAATGTCTGGTCATTATCCTGCCAATGTTACCAACTACAGGCCAGGTAGAGATAACTTGACCTGTGAAGGAAGACAACTCTTTCGCGGTAACTTTGAAATCGGCTTCAATAATATGATCAATTGAGTTAATGATCTTAACAATTCTCCTTTCCACGATTTAAAAGTACCTAATGCAGCATTCCAGGTAATACCCAGCCAGTCCAATACTTGGGTGGGTTCCCATACCGATTTATCTTCATTGACAACAAAACCTGCGTTGCACAAATCCGCCCTTACAGCCCGGGCCTTAATGAGACAACTTTCTCTATCCTGAACAATCGCCCAACCATCATCCAAGAAGATGGCTTTACAAAGACCCTGTACTCTCCAATAACATTTTTTTTTTTTTTTTTTTTTAAGGCTTCAAAACCTTAGTAAAAACCCAAGGGGCAGAGGACAGACCGAACGGGACCACAGAAAAAACAAAATATTTCCTTAATGGAATCGGGCGCACGCCATGAAAACCCCAGAAAAGTTTGGTGCTCTTGTGCAATGTCTACATGATGGTAACCACTTTTTAAATCGAAGGAAAACATGAACCACCCTTCACAAAATAAGACATAGCAATTTTCCAGTCCTCTTACTTAACACTTTGCTTAATTAATGACTTGTTGACATGACGCAAATCGAGAATAAGCTCTTCTTACCGCATGGTTGTTCAGAAACTGACAAAGGATTTACAACAAAAGGCTGCTCATTAACCAAACGCACCCGGTCTGAATTAAGGAGCTCAAGAACAGCTTGATCCACAAAAACAGCATAAATACAAGCCGACTTATTATTTTTCAGTTTTACGGCCAACGGAAAACTAATGAATGGCAGTCTGTAGCCATTTTCAATAATAGACAAAATGAAATCCGGAGCACCTATAGATCTGCAGAAAACTAAATTATTCTTCAGATTACCCTTAACACGTAATGAATGTCAGCTTTCAAGTTCGTAATCCTGTGTAAACTGATGTACCTGCGCCAAGGCATCATCATTGCTTTTGTTGAGCTGATTGGCCTGAGGTTGGCTTGTTGTAGGAGATTCCAGGGAAAGAATTGTAGCTAAGGGGCTGGTAACTTCCCGGCCAGAACAAGGATTGGCAGTGCTTAGCCCAGTGTCCAAATTTGCCGCATTTGAAACAGCGGAAGAAGTCGCCAAAAGCGTCTCTACGGCCTGAAAGATAAAGGCAATGACGAAACCTGTAGTAAACGGGAGGTGGGGGTGGGGGGGGGAAGGCTTAAAGCAGAAAGATGAATAAACTGTATGGAACCGCAAGCGTGAATGGTACTCAAGAGACAGCGGAGGGTATAAATACTAATAACTGGCCAATCCTAACATACATGAAAAACAGAATGCACAATAGTGGGTGCGGCAGGTGTGAAATGAAAACACCGCAACTAATTACTTGGAATACCAGCGGAAAATATATTTACGTTCTAATTCGCTTCGCTCAAACGAACGTAAAACATTTTACCCTTAAATTCCCGTAATACAAACAAATGCCACGAGAAATATGGTAGGATGCGCAAGCGTATCCAAAACACCCATGAACATACAAAGTATAGAGGAGACTCTTTATCTTATACCACGAAAAAGTTGATTATCAGTGCCCAAAGCAATTCTTGGTTTCTTTCCACGATCACTGGAGAGTTGTTCTTTTTGGCGTCTCTTGCGACTCGCAGCTTCCCTTGCCTTCTTAAGACGTTTTTCATCTTCGGAGCCGATGCAAGTTCGTCTGACTCGTACTCGGCTACGACCTGCCAGCCGTCCATGCTTTTATCAGCGATTTTTATCAGCTTCTGCCGCTTTCGAATACGTTGCCTGCCTTCTTGGGAAAGCTTCTTGATTTGCGACAACTTTGGCTCGATGCTTTCGCTCTCGGTTTCAATACTTTCCAAAATGGTATCCAGCTCGGCATTAAGCTCAAATTGTTTCTGGTTTCCTTTGAACTTTAGCTGCACAACTTCTTTATCTAACTTACTTCTATGCTCGATTTGCTTTCCTTTGTCTTCTAATTTTTTCTCAAGAAAATCTTTGAACATGGAAAAGACTTGATCAACGGCTGCTGAGTTGCCTCCACTGTCACCCGAAGACGTTTGGAATACTTCAGCCGAAGCGGACGAACCTTCGCTCTGTATCTGGTCGTTGGGCATCACACGAATAGATGGGCTTAAAGCAGAAAGATGAATAAACTGTATGGAACCGCAAGCGTGAATGGTACTCAAGAGACAGCGGAGGGTATAAATACTAATAACTGGCCAATCCTAACATACATGAAAAACAGAATGCACAATAGTGGGTGCGGCAGGTGTGAAATGAAAACACCGCAACTAATTACTTGGAATACCAGCGGAAAATATATTTATTTTACAGGTGTCGAAAAATTTACTTCTCAAAGAACTATCTTCTCCCAACTAACATAATTGTCTCTCTCGACCCGTGCCCGCTTTCACCCATATTTTGATGTTTCCGCGCGGGGTTCTGGTATAAAATCAGTCTCAGGTGAGGATTCGTCACTTAAGGTACTCGAACTTGAACCGACAACTCGATCTACTACATCACTATATTTGCCCTTTGGGTTCGGGAACCACCCTAGGTCTTTATCTTTCCTCTTCTCTGGACCTGTGCTTTCACTTGTTCCCTTAGCCGATGTGCCATCAACTGAGTCAGAGGAGTAGCGGGCATCCTTTTTAGAATGTTGAGTCGGCAAACAGCCACAAGTTGCTCCATCAGACCTCATGAAATCCTCGCATTCACCACAAGCACATTTCCCTCTTTCTATTCCTCGTACATCCTTGCCTATTTTCAAGTTTTCACCGTACAACCACACGCCACGCAATTAAGTACTTTGTGCGCAGATGAACATGGTTATATGAGTGACACTTCCAGTTTGTTATTTCCACTTCCGGTTATTTTTGTCTTGGATAGGGCGAGGGGGGTGGGGGAGGACCATATGTTTTTGTTTGGGTTTTTTTGAAGGGTCATGCATTAATCCATTCCAGGAAGTGGGAGGGCTACGACTGTTTTGGAAAAAAATTCTAAAATACCCCGGCCCACCCCCACCAATAAAAAACGTACCTTCCCTTATTAGTATTTATAGAGCTTCCAAGAAATGTCTACTGATTCCCGAATTTTTGCGCTCAGCAACCAGACATAAGAAAGTGCCAGGGCAATTTTTCGGATGTTCATCAAGAATCTAAAGCCTAATTTAAATATCCAGACGGACTCTTATTAAGTGCCAATTTGTTTTGTTTAATCATAAAAATTACAATTTCTTCGATTGTGATTGGTTTTAGAAAAATCCAGTAATTTCAGTTCAATAAGCCAATCACATTCAAAGTTGTAGTTTAAATCAACCAATCGCAACCTTGGTTTCAATCACCATAGAAACAGTGTACAGACTCCAAAATTTGTCCGATTTTGTTATCACTTTATGATTACAGACCGAATTGGGCTCCACTCAGTCCTATTACCATCCTTGCATACGGAACCCGCGCCCGCAGTACGCGCGGCAGTCAAAACTCTGCTATCCTGCCAATCATTTTCCCTTTCACCGGGAACGATGCATTTCTGTGCGCAAACGACGTTGTTGTCGCTCTACCCTGTCAAAAGGACGCCACCAAAGTCTCTTTTTGCGAATTAACAAAAATAAATACATTTTCAAAACAGTTTTGAAGTCTTCTTACACTTGAAAGTATCATACTGAATTCGTCTTAACATAGTTAGAAAAAGAACAAATAACAGCCTAAGAACAAGTACACCAGACGTTCGTTCGTTTCTGACCCTTTAATTGCAAACAATTGACAAGACGTTGTACGTCGGGTAGCACAGTTTTTCTCGCTCGCTGAATTCTGATTGGTCAATTTAAATTTCAGTAGCTTTCGCCGTATGCACGGATTACTAATTTTTCTTCTGTTACACCTTCTTTTATTTCGGCACATTGACGATACTTTCATTCCCTGAACAAACTAAAATAAGTCCCACTGACTTAAATACGGCGTTGCTGTAGTTAACATTGACAAGTGTTGTCACTATCAACGAAATCTACCGCAGCATTACTTACTTGCATGTACGAATAATCCCGGCATTTACGTAATAATTTTTAAATATAAAAAGAGTGACAATTTAATAACCAAGTAAAAAAAATGCAAAAATGCCGTCAATCCCTTGTTTGTGAAGAAAAGGTAAGCTATATTTGACCCACGTATGATAATTATTTCAAAAAATATGGCCGGGACTGAGACCGCCAGTTAGGGCTTATGTCTTTCTGTCGTCTACTAAGCACCCTCGAAAACTTCCGGCTTTATTCCCTGGGCTCTTACCTTTTGCGTGCAGAAACTAGATGCAAGGATCTGGTTACGAGAAGGGCGTCTTGCATCCAGTAGGATTCCTGTAAACAAGCTAAAACATCTTTCACTGAAAAATAGAAAACTGAGGGTGTTTGAGTGGAGGAATTTAAGATTCCCAAAAATTAGCTCTATAACTTTATTTTTGCGGTAAAAAAATTCTAAGGACTGAAGAGAATGCTGAATAAAGTTCTAAGCGATTGTCCTATTGTTTTTAGGGTTAGGGTCCATCGTTGATTGGTTGTTTATTTGGGTCTATTGTTTTCCGAGCCAATCCCAGGAGTCGTGGTAATGGCTGTGTATTGCCCCATTGTCTAGTGCAATTGATCAAGGATTGGCAAAAAAGTGTTACGCCTAGAAACCTTGTAGACATAATTGTAACATACATTATGTTTCTATTTCCCGGTCCTTTAGAAAAATCCTGCAATGAAGTAAAATACTACCGTCCACAGGCCACAAGTGGCCTCTATGTTATCGATCCTGATGGCGATGGAGGACAGACCGTTCACTATATTTTGTAACATGACTGATGAGCATGGAGTTGGGATGACAGTCATTTCGTCACGACAGCGAAAATAGAGCGCACGTAATAGGCCATTTCCGAGTTCACGTCTGCCTCCTCTTTAAAGCGAGTCTAAGTGCGAAGTTTTTCTTGTGATAATTAGTTTTCTTTCATATGTAAAGTAGAACCAATTATCATCACAAAAACTTCGCACTTAGACTCGCTTTGAAGAGGAGGCAGACATGAACTCGGAAATGGCCTATTGGGTATGAAGCAGATGGAAGTTACATTCCCAACTTCCGCTACTTGGGAACAGGTATCACCAATTTTTTTGACCTAGATCATTGCGAGCACGAGAATTTATCCAGTAGGAATTTCGTGGTTCTCTTATTTTTGTCGGTGACACTGCGTGGTGGATGTCACGAACGGGGACCAAAATGACGTACTGGGAGGGGCCACACCTGCCAATCATAACAAATGCTCATGTCGAGTTTCATCACTCAGCTCATACGCAGACCCGAGTCGAGGAGAGGATGTAACTACGAAAGGAATGGCAACACGTTATGGGAGTGAGGACAGTGGTGTCTTACTTTCCTTTGATCCCCCTTTGATACAGTTGAGATTTGGAGCTACTGGTAACAGCAGTGAAGAAGGATGTTGTCACACGTTTGGGAAATTTAAATGTCCCTAATGTGGATCTCTCAAACCTCCATGATCACTTAGATCGGAAGGATTTAAAAGAAGATGAACAAAAGGGATGCAAGAACAGTCGAGGGACCAATTAAGCAATAGAGAACGTTTTCCGTGTTTCCATAGCCTCATCTAAACACGAGGGGGACTTGAGAGAATTCGAGACAGTTATGCAAACCCGAGACGCAGTCGAGGGTTTGCATAATTGTCGAGAATTCTCCCAGCTTCCCCGAGTGTTTAGATGAGGCTACGGAAACACGGAAAAAAGTCCTCTATTGCTTTTATAAAATATTCCTCAAAGATAATTCGACAAATGAGGGTAAATGCTGGTTTTTTTACTTCTTGATTCAAACAGATTTCCTTGATACACGCTCATATTTCCTACCAGCCAATTAAAACGCGCGTCCGACTTTATAGCCAATCAAAATTTGTGTGACATCACAGTCGTGTTTCCATACTCTCATCTAAACCCAGCTATTGACCAATGAGAGTGCGCGTACTATCCTAATTATTTTATAAATAAAGGTAGAAAAAGCAAAGATAGAGGCTCCAGTGGATACTAGATTATCCATAGAATAAAAGAGACTTCGGGTTAAACGTTGTCCGAGTTTTTTCATTTGCACAAGGCTTTACTTATTTAGATGTGTTAAGAGTCTGCATATTCACAATAATTGCTAAAGCGAATAATGAAATCTGTGCACAGATAACCGTTCCATTGCACGATTTGCGCAATTCAAGGAACGGTTTGATATAAAATTGAAGGGGGTGGGAAACTGGAATGGTTCGAGTGGTTTGGTCGAATTCTCTAAACTGCAATGTTTACTAAACATGTGTGGTTTCTGAAAAATAAACACCGCCAAAGAAAGCACAGTCCCGAATTTCAAAGATCTTATCTTACATTCCAGGGGAAATAATGTACGCTATTTTCTTGCCCTTCGTCTTATTTCGTGGGAAATCCCTACACAGCAGGCTCGCCAAAACGCAGCAGTTACTTGTAGCTGAATGCACGCGCAAGCGCCAAAACAAGTTAACTAACTCGTTTTACCGGTTCAAATTTAATTTATTCGTCCTTGGCGCTGGACGGCGGCTCACTCAAAGAAACTAACGCTTGCTAGCAGTGGTTTCTCTCTCGGGAAGCGTAGGAGAAACCAACTGCTCGCAGGGTAACAGCTCGACGATAGATACCAGGAATTCCTGGACTTCATCGATAATAATCTTCAAGGATTTTTTTCCTTACAAATATACCAAAAAGCGATACACTTGTCTAATCATTTTTACTTTTTATTTCCTTTTGAAAAGGTCTAGCTGAAGTTATCTTTAATTACGCGATACATGATTTCCAGTATTACTTGAATAGACTTTTGCTTTTTCATTTCAGACCCTGTGCATTACGTTTTGATTCAAAACCGGCACGACTCGCCTCTGGCGCGCACGGCAAAAGAGTGAAATCATAGCTCTTCTGAAATCTGGTAGTCTAAATGCGTACAAAGTGGGATTAAAAAGAGAGTTGGCGTACAAGAGAACGATGCACACAAAATTAAACCAAAGCTCTCTCGTCTTAATAAGGAAGGAAGTTAAAATATCAGTGGAGAATTGGAGAAACGAGCCTATGGTAAATGGTAGCCACATAAGTAAGGATACAACAGTCAGTATAAACAATGTCTTGGATAATTTTCTTTCTCTACTCACTGCACCATGGGGCAGAAGATGTAATCCGCGATGAACTTTTATAGCAATTGATGCGTAACAAGCACAGATTACTAAAAGAGAAATCGCATTAAATGAATTCAATTCGTAATAAATCAGTAAAGATTCTGTGTCGTCCGGGTCCGTCGTCAAGACTATAGCAGTTGTTAGTGAGGCGGCTGTGGCCCAAATTACGGTAATAATGACACTATACGTCCGCTTTTTGATGAAGCGGTGTCTTAACGGGCGAAACGTTGCGTGCATCCTTTCTATCGCAATCGCAACAAGATTTGTCACGGAAGCGATGACAAATAATAAGTGCAAAGTACATAAATTTCGCTCGTCGTTTCCCGGAACGGGTACTTTCCAGATGTGGCACAGATTTCCTATTTTGAGGAAAATATTCGTTTCTGACAATCCCCCAACCAACATATCTATAACCGCCAGATTGAGCACCAAGTACAGTCTACGCCTACGAAGAAAGCGGGTTTTTGTAAAAACGAGAACGGTGATAAAATTCAGCATTACAATGAGAACAATCTCAGTCATTTGTATAGCAAGCATCGGAATGCAAACAGATTTAGGTAATGCCATCTTGCAAGGAAACGTGTCTCAACTGCACTGCGCCTTGCAAATGAGAATAATCAACAGCTAACCTGTTAAAGAAACAACACATAGTAAAAGTTATTTTCACACATTTTGCTTACAGTTTGTTAAAGGTTTAGGGTTAGGGTAGCTCAGTTCGAACAATGGACCCGTGCACTGAGGGAGGTCGCGGGATCAAAACTCCGACCGCACTAACTCTTGGGGTCATTACTGAAATAACTGAGGAGAAAATGCTGCCTTTGTAACGAAATCTGCAAATTTCGTTAAAGTTTCATCAGAAAAGATGCCTGGCCCACCAGGGTTTTGAAAACACATTTAATCCTCTTAGTTCAGTCGCCTATTACAATTAGGGTGCCTCCCAACAGTATCCGATGAGCAGTAATCAACAATTATCACTACATTTTATGATAACAAATTTTTTTAAAAAAATAACAACCAGCTACTTTTGAACCCAGACAAGACGAAATTAATGATCTTTGGAAGTAGACAAAACATTGCAAAAGTGAATGATGATTTTAATCTGTCACTTTTCGGGAAGGATCTTTCACCTGCAACAACTTAACCGCTAAAGACCTTTGGTGTAAATATGGATCCAAACTTAACTTTTGGTAATCATGTTCTAGAAACAGTTTCATCGTGCATGTCACGTTTAGCTCAGATCAATAGAGTTAAGTATGTATTTAATATTATGTTTTGCTTTTCTTTCCTTTTGGCTACTTTTAACGTCTTGTGTCTGTATCAGATGCAGCACGCTCATATTAATCAATTAATAGGTCAGCGAACCAAAATAAGATGAGTTGAGATGAGTTGCAACAACGATTGGACTGATTATAAGACGGAAGACGAATTTTTCTCTCCAGGCATGCACACCACAAAAAACCCAAAGCGCTTGTTCAGATCTCGAAAATCAACGCTACAAAATCATACTTCCGGGCGTTTCCACTCCTGGACCAATAGTTCTATTGAAAAAGTATGCTTTTTTGGGCGCGTTTTGTCGGAGAACAAGAAATATACCCTTCGAACCATGATAGCTACATTTTTTCTGAAGGATACTATAATACCTAGTAACAATGACATAGCTAACGATTCTCAAGTAGAAGATAAATACCTCAAACGGAGGTCTCACTCGCGGCTATCTCGACAGCTTGTCGAGGGATGAGTTTTGGCTCAGTTAAACAGAAGCATTCGAGTTATTTCCGTTTTATTAATAAATATCCTATAAACACGAATACGAAACAACGATTGAAGACTATAACTATTTTGCTTCATTTTCAATTCGAAACCAAAACCAAAATGTTGCTTTCATGCGTATTGATGAACTTTTCTGTTAAAATTCGTGTGGTACTGACTTATTCGCTAAGTTACTGTTCTGTGGCTTGATAACGTAAGGACGGTGCCTACTAATTCAAAGGTATTTTTGCCCCGGTTTATGATTATGCGGGAAATGTAGATCTTAACAAGTGTTATTGAAATCAGAAAAAAAATAGTAATCATTGGTGAAGTATTCTTTTCACCAAGGATATCCTTTTTAAAATAGGCTATATTCCAAGTCCCAACTGTTCCTTTTGCCATGATACAACAGAAACTACAAACCATGTATTGTTTAGTTGCCAATTTTCATACTCTTTTTGGATGGATGATACATTGAATATTTTAAAGAACATTAGTAGTTGCAATTGCCTCTTGCTGCAAGATGTGATGATAGGAATCCTGAAGGAGGGGATGGATTTACTCAATTATGTACTAGTAATTTTAGGGAAAACCTATTTATGGAGCTGTAAGCGAAAAGAGATTAAACCGTCCGGTAGCCACTCCAGGAAAATTCTTGAAAATAAATACGAAACAGAAAAACAAATCGCACTTAAATCCAATAGAATGGTAATTTTTCGTAATAAATGGAAAACCTATGAAGAGTTACTTTAAGTGACTACTTGAGGAGTCAGTTTAAGAGGAAATTATCTTGTAAGTAAGTTTGACAGGTACACATACACACACACAAATGTAAAATTGAAGTTGTATGTGAAATAAAGGATATTGAACAAAAAAGAAAAAAAAAAAAGTGCGAGCGTTGAATCATGGGGATTGAATTCATGGTATTATGGGATACATTACAATCGCAGATCGCAGAACTTTGGTTTTCATATGATCTCACGATCGCAATTGATCGTGGACAATCGCAGACGATCGCAGGAGATAGAACATGGTTCTTTCTTCTGCGATCGTTTGCGATAGTCTGCGAATAGGATCGCAGACGATCGCAAATGTGTGTTTCCATATCATCGCAAACGATCGAAAAACGTTTTGCGATATGCAATCCGCGATCGTCTGCAATCATATGGAAACCAGGCTCAAGTTTCCTCACTGTTGCTTGGTAACTAAGATAAATAAGCTTGTTCCTTCAAAAGTTGAATTGTTCCTCAAACGTCTTGCAATGAATTGCCTCTCTTGGAGCTTTCAAGTGTCTAACAGACCCTTTGACCCTTGTCGGACTTCCTTGTTCCTCAAACGTTTGCTGAGAAACGCTAAATTTCTGCTATAGCAGAGAAAGTGAAACACAAGAAAACAAGTATTTCACACTAACGATTTCAGGATAGAACACGAACGACAGTTTCTCTCACCTTGGTGAAAATAGTCAAAACTGAACCGTGGTCCTCGATCGAACAGTCGCACAATAGACGCGAATAGTGAACACAGACAGAATAGGGAAACAAACTAGGGAAAATTTTCCAGCAATGCGCGAGAAAGCTGTTAGCTGCTTCTCTTTTTAAAGCTATGGAAAATTGGCAGCCCACGTAATGCATATAAATCCAGTTTCTTCGAGGAAATTTCGCTCCGAAGCCCATCAATTTTCTCCAATTTGTACATCATTTGTATCAGCACCTTGTTTCTTGATGTGCTGCTCGTACGTAAACAAGATGAGTAGTCTCTTTGGGCAACCGAAGCTTCTAGCGATTTACATAAATTATCTTTATAAGGTT
>NC_090869.1:53988452-53990952 GCF_036669935.1 Montipora foliosa | reverse complement strand
ATTCAGGACTTCAACGGGGTTTGAACCCGTGACCTCGCGATACCGGTGTGACTCTCTAACCAACTGAGCTATGAAGCCACTTACGTTGAGAGCTGCTTTTTTTCGATCGTAGCATTATGGACACTCTTGCTTCTACTGCCATACTTCGGCCGTGTAAATCATAAGCAAATGCACGTCCTGGATAAACTTAAGGCTTTTGTATACGGAAAAAAGTTGTCTGGTAAGGGGTTTCGATATAGCAAAGAACCGTTTACATGAGAAATCTTGGGAGACCTTACGCAGAGAACAACTTGCTTTAAAGGCTGAGAGCCAGTAGACACCACCCTTACTAGATATAAATTAGGACATATAGAGCATGAGCAAACTCGAAATCTGAAGGGACCTGCCTTTTTGACATAAACGGTAAAGGGTAGGAGGGACGGGTAACCCTCCTAAGGAGAAACTATATGTTGAGTACCTGCTATTGACTACCGACTACTCACTGATCATTTACTACTACTTTCGTTTCTCATTAAGCCGTCTTGTCACGGAGTTACTTCTGAAAAAAATTAAATCGTCCCTTTTACTCCATCTGTGTCTGTAATGAAGGAACAGCTGTGCGCCATATTGAATTTCAATGCCAGACACTGGGTAAAATGCTGATGCACAGCAAATCTGCAAAAGTAGAAGCATAAATAATCACTGTATCTCTGAGACAGATGTGCTTACCAAGTAAAATTATTTCTCCTTCATAGAAAACAGGTAAAAATTATTCTTAAATATAGCAAAGAAATGACCTCTCCGCTGGTTGAGTGAAGTTTATTTTCAAGTAAAATTAAAAAGATTAATACTTTGTAACCGCCCGTTTTAATTTTTTTTTTGTTCAAGAAAGCAGATTTTTCTTGAATCCTAAAGGAGTAAGCATTGGGTAAGCTTGAGCAAAAAAAAGCGCGAGAAGTTACTAGTGACCAATCATTGAGAACTCTAGTGATTGCTAGCATACCCAAGTGTATGGCTACTAGAAAACATTTCGCAATCTGGACGCTGGTTGAGTTCAAGATTACTAGCTTAGCCGGCAAAAGTTTCCTAATTAAGAAAACTTACTTTTATTTTTCAAAGTTAAATGTCACGTTATCTCCAATCAGCATAAATGGTGCCCAGTCGCAAACCATGTCAAAGCCGTCACCTCTCATCCACTTCATGGCCTGGTGAAGAGATTCAATGGCACTCTCACTACGAACAAGATGCTCGTAGAAACGACATATCAGCTGATAGAGCCACCAAAACGGACCGTACACTGGATCCTAAGAACGCTCGTGCGATACCAACGACTCCTTTTGCTCTAATCGGCCCACTTGCACTACGACAGCAGCTAAGTACCACCAGTTTAGCTCGCAGTTGAACTTGTGCAATGTCAGATATCGTCAAAAGGTAATCTTCTTCTTCAGGAGTCCTGTCAGAAGGGCGTACCGGAGAGAGGGCAATTTCCCCTCGGTCGGCATTACCATGGGCTGCAAAATGTAATAGACTTACTGAACGTAACCTGTCAAGTACCACTTGCTTTGTGGCTTTCTCTCCTAGCAAAGGTTGAACACCTAGCAGTCGTGCAATCATGGCTGCTTCACTTCCTGCCCATGGTAACCTAGGAAAGGCCATGTTCTTTCCTTTGTAACGCACCGTACCAACATCTGGATCCCTCAAAATCAGTGCCCCTGTCTGACTTTCTTTTTTTGTTTGTTTAATCTTATTTTACTTGAACTGCTTACATTACTAACAGTACATACTACTTACTCAATTAACAATACTAATACTACCTACGACTTGGTAATTATACTATTTACAATTTTAACATTACTTACAACAGAGTACTGACCTTATCGCAATCTAATCACTACTTAAAACATGGTATGAACACTGTTTACAATGCAATATTTGCGCGGTTTACAATACTAAAACTAATATAAATTACGGGACGCATAAAATACAATAAAGTTACTTAGACAGGCAAAACATGCAATGTAATTACTAACTGACTTACTGAATAACTAAAGGTATCGAGAAATTTACTCAGGTAAGAAATTTGGACCACTTTTTAACAAAAGCAGAGGAATTATTCGTCATGATTGCGATATATTTTTCTATGTCGATTTTATCTTGTACAAGGGTGATGCAATCCGCAAACTGAGGTCTTTTATCATCTAAGGCATTAGTGTAAAGAAAGTATTTTCCGATTAAGATTAAGTGATTGAGGGTTAAACAAGATGACCAGTCGTCAAGCACTCCATATATTATTTCATCTTTAGAAAGAGTAGATTTCTTTTCTGGAGAAATCGAATTAAACCAAGTAGTAAACTCAGACCAGAACGATTTCGCAACATAACACGAAAAGAGAAGATGAGAAATCGCTTGTTCAACATTAATACAATATGGGCAGTAAGGGTGAGGTTTTTTCTTCATTTTGTGTAAAATGGTATTTGTATATGGTACATTATGTATTATTTCGTACTGAAAAATGGATAGT
>NC_090869.1:53970952-53980952 GCF_036669935.1 Montipora foliosa | reverse complement strand
CTTTCAGACCATTGTGCGAACTCCCCATCCTCAAAAGGCGTCCCTTGAAAATTGGAAACTCAGCTGATAACTTTTCAATCACGCCTTCAACTATCTTGTGCACATCTTTGGACACTGTGTCGACGAACTCATCAGTGGGGTCAACTCTTCCTCTGACATCAAGTTCCCGCATATAGTCAATCATAACGGTGCTGTCCAAAGCATGGGCACCATGAAAACATTTTGCGTGCTGCCATCCACACGTTTTGAAATCATTAGTGATGCTTTCTGAATCACAAGACGCATTGGGGTGACGACCTCTTGTATGAGCGTGGTGAAACTCCAGTAATCTTCTTGAGAAACTCCACTTGGCCATGATTTGCTGTTGCAGTGTTTTCTTGCAGCTGAAATATATTATGCATTTTACTGACTGGATTAAATATAAAATGCAATTGTTGATAGGGTTTTAGGTGTGTACAGTTTTACACAGAAAGTTTATAGACTCAGCCGACCTGACCTGAGATCACGTTAATATGGAGGTGAAGTCACCTGATTTCACGCATTGATCTTGGTGCCAAACAAACATACACATTTTGTTTCACGCTAGTAAAACTCAAAGTTTAACTCACATTTCGTGTCTGAAACAAAGGGTGTATGTTTGTTTGGCACCAAAATCAATGTGAAATCAGGTGACTGATTGGCTGAACGTCAGCCAAATGGTCGTGTGGTACCTGGGAAAAAGACTAACAAATTCTGAGATATTGCCAGAGATGGGAAAATGTACATGTACAGACAACGTGACGGATGGACAACAGACGAAACGTAATAACCATATGTCGTATCAATCCTGTAGCCAAAGTTCTGACCATTGTTTCTTGAGAGAAAAATGGTCCATGCCTATATGGCAACAGATGTGACCTCAATTTTGACCTTTAAAAGCCACCCAATATCAAATTCAGGGTCACCATGTTTAATTCCACATAAGACCTAACACCAATTTAAGAGCTCATTTCAGACAGATGTCCTTTCATTTCTCTCTATAAACACAGTTCCTAAGTCTCCGTACGATCTGGCTTCTCCATTTAAGTCACCAATTTGTATTCTGATGGCAAGTGCTTTTCCAAGATATTGTTTAGCTTTGTCATATTCACCAACAGATTGAAACACAGTTCCTAAGTTTCCGTACGAGGTGGCCTCTCCTGTTTTGTCACCGATCTCTTTCTTGATAGCAAGTGCTTTCTCAAGATATTCCTTCACTTTGTCACATTCACCAAGAGATATAAATACAGTTCCACAGTTTCCGTACAAGCTAGCTTCTCCCCTTTTGTCACCAATCCCTTTTTTGATGACAAGTGTTTTCTCAAGATATTCTTTAGCTTTGTCATATTCACCAAGACGCTTAAACACAGTTCCTAAATTACTGTAAATTGCTGCCTCCCCCTGTTTGTCCACAAGTGTTTTGATGGCACGTGCTCTCTCAAGATATTCTTTAGCTTTTTCTGTTCACTAACAGATTGAAACACAGTTCCTAAGTTTCTGTACGAGCCGGCTTTTCCCCTTTCGTCACCAATCTCTTTTGTGATAACCAGTGCTTTCTCAAGATAGTCTTTAGGTTTGTCATATTCTCCAACAGAATGAAACAGAAATAGAAGACAGAAAGAATGAAGCATACACTAATGAAAAGGTTGGAATAATATCTTATCATCTCGGTGTCTACCACAAAGCTAAGGAATAGCTTCAGAAAGCACTTGCCATCAGAATACAAATTGGTGACAAAAAGGAGAAGCCAGCTCGTACGGAACCCTAGGAACTGTGTTTCGATCTATTGGTGAATATGACAAGGCTAAAAAATATCATGTGAAAGCACTTGTGATCAGAATACAAATTGGTGACAATGAGGGAGAAGCCATCTCGTACAGAAACTTAGGGATTGTTTGTCAATCTGTTGGTGAATATGACAAAGCGAAACAATATCTTGAGAAAGAACTTGCCACCAAAAAAGAGATTGGTGACAAAAGGGGAGAAGCCAGCTCGTACGAAAACTCAGGAACTGTGTTTATATTTCTTGGTAAATATGACAAAGCGAACGAATACCTTGAGAAACCAATTACCATCAAAAAAGACAAAAGGGAAGAAGCTGGCTCGTACGGAAAAATTAACTGTAAATAGTTACTAGATGTTAACTCGAAAACCTTACGGTTCCTTTAAACTCTAGGCTCCAATTACCTAAACTACTTTCCTAATTATTCTCTTTAATTAACTTGTAATGTATATAACAATCCTTTGTAATTAGTCTAAGTGTGAGTTAATAAATATTGTTGTTGTTGTTGTTGTGTTTCAATCTGTTGGTGAATATGACAAAGCTATAGAATGTCTCGAGACAGCACTTGTCATCAGAATACAAATTGGTGACAAAGAAGGGGAGGCAAAAGATTACGAAAATTTAGGAACTGTGTTTCAATCTGTTGATTAATGTTGGAAGGTCCACGACCCTAAAGATTCTTTCATTTTACCATCATACACTATGCATAAGTCACATAACCGAGCCGTTCCAGTTGAGCTATATAGTCTATGAAACAGAAATAATTACCTATTGTGTTTTATGCATGGTTAAGGCCAAAATGAGGGCAAAAACACACAACAAAGATCTCTGTCAGGCTTCATAACCATCTCAATCTATTAACTTTGATCAACAACGCAATATCCCTGAAAGGCATTGGACTGTGCTAGACTAACTTGGACACTCGCACATAACAATCTGAGGTAACCAAGTATAAGTCTATAAGACTTTCCTTTAAACTCAAACAGGTTGGCTGCAACTCATTGCTAGGATCGAGTTGTCGTCTCAAAGGACATCATCGTTTCCCTTGCTTAAACCCGTCCATATTCTCGACAGGCCTCCCAGGTTGACACACGGTTACCACATGGGCCACATGGCACATGAGCCACAACACACACTCACGCGCTCTGTTTAAACAGCCGTTGACGCCAATACGTGAGCTGTGAATCCCCTTCAACAGCTTGCTCCTAGAGGCACGTGGAACCACAACTCGCTCTCTTTTCAGGATGAGGCCATCCTGGATTGACATCTCGTCACGCATGATGAAGTAAGGGGAGATAATACTGGGAAGGTTACTCTTATACTCCGGCCAGCCCTTCTTAATCACGGCTTTCAAGACTTAAAGAGATTCGTCCGCTTTAGTGTCTCCCTGGATCTGAGAATACATGATTACGGCAGATACTTGATCACGTTAGTGGTCTCAAACTCTGACTCGTCTTGATCATCCGATGGGATAAATGCCCTTGAAAGGGTGTCTACCAAGATCTTGTTTCCCTTCTCATACTTCACCTCCAGGTCGTACTTCCGTACATGAATTTACCATGCCTTTCAAACGCTTGGAAGCACGATGCAAAGGCCTCTGAAAACCAATCTCTTTCTGCCAAACGTGAAGTCATTAAACTTCTCCATGGCGAAAACAATAGCAAGCGTCCCTTTTCTATCCGTGCGTAGCGGGACTCTGTTCGTTAACGCCCCATTTTCATAGGCTATGGGGTGTCCGCCCTGCATAATGGTCACACCAAGACCAGCTTGGCTGGTGTCACACTGTACCTCTAGCGGCCCATTTGGCTTGTAGTAGGATAGCACAGGGGTAGACACGATGAGGCTCGTGACCTCCCTCCAAGCCCGTTCTGTGTGTTGGACCAACACCATTCTACATCGTTATGTGTCAGGTCACGGCGCGGTTTCATCACGTCGGGTAGGTTTGGCAGGAAACGACTGATATAACTAACCATACCATTTAGACGGGACACATCGCCTGGATTCAGTTTCAAGTCATTTCAACAATCCCTCTGATTTTCTGCGGATCTGGCCACAGGCTTTCTGTTGTCAGGAGATGCCCATGAAAGGTGACTTCCTCACACTTGTTGTCCAGTTTCGTGCGGTTGAGCTTTATGCCCTTTAGCTGACACCTCTTCGTGAAGGCCTCCATGTTACCATCGTGATCAGCATCACCTCTTCCATAAATGAGCAGGTCATCAGCTATTAAAAAACACCTTGGTAGACGCAAAAACTCTTGGTGTAAATGCTTCTGGAATATCTCACTTGAGACCAAACGGCAAAAGAAGCCAGCAGTATCTCCCGTGAGGAGTGGCAAAAGTCAGCACCAGACTAGACTCATCGTTAGTGAACACACGGGCCTCTGCTAAATCGGGCACCACCTCGTCAATAACAAGAATCTGGTATCTTTCCCTCCTCGGGGCAGCATTAAGCGCCTTAAGGATCAATGCAAACTCGTAACTCACCAGATTTCTAGACAGCGACAACGAACTGGCTGACCCACTCTCTCGGTTCATCGACGGGAGCAATGACATCCAGATCCTGCAAACTTCGAAGTTCCGCCTTGAATTTCTCTTTGACGCAGAGAGGCACTTTCCTGGCTGGGAGAATTACCGGTTGACAAGCCGGATCCACTTGCAGATGAACCCTTTCTGGAAGCTTGCCTTAAACACATCCGCATATTTGACAATCAGATCATCTTCCAAATTCTCCAAAACACTCACAAAGTTTTCCTTGTGCACAGTTAACAAACCCATCTTCTCAGTGGCGTTTAATCGCAGAACTGGAGTTACATTTTCTTTGACTAACAAGAACCTTGCTTTGTACTTCGCATTGTTTCGTGGATTTACAACTGGCAGAGCTCAGGTCCCCACAGGCTTGACCTTGGTGCCATTGCACATAATAAGGGACTGGGAACAAGGAGCAAGATCCACTTTTCCCACATGCTTGTATGGTAAAATGTTAGCACTAGCTCCACATACAACTTGAAACCTGACAAGTTTCAGCTGGACCAGCATTTCAGAAAACACGGCCTAATCTTTCATGGCTTGAACCCTAACAACAATTGTCTTTTCCTGGTCTTCATCACTCTCGATAGCGCAAACGGCGGCATCCTTACCTTTGCATCCTCTTGCAAAAATGGTTCTTTTTCTTGCACCACTTACAGACTTTACCCCAGGCAGGGAATTTCTTTCTCTCCGGGACATCATCATGGCCACAGAATTAAACGAAATTGTCCTTCCCGACCGTCCATCCGGCGTCGGGAATTTGAGGCTTTTTCCTCTTTGACTCGACCTGATTAATGTTGTCTGCCGGTTCTGACAGCGACTTCATCTGCGACATATGTCGATACACCGATCCAAAGTAAGATTTCTTATTTTCAGTTGCACGTCTTAGCCAGCGTTTTCAATTCGGCGATAAAACTATCCACCGGATCGGTTAGAAGTTTATCTCGCTTCGCCAAAATTACGCCGACCTCTCCAATACAGTACTTCTCCAATTTATCCATTAACACGTGCCAATCATCCGACTCCTCGGCTTCAGTGTAACTGAACGCCTTGATAACTTTCAAAGCATCATCTCAAACCGTCTGCTTAATCATCGCTAGCTGGTATTCCGGGCTCTCTCGATTCAGCCTAGAAATGACGAAATAGTTGTTGTACTTTTCCTCCCAAAGCTTCCAATTTTCGGCGACTTCTCCGCTGTGTTTCAAAGCAAGAGGTTGCGGAGGCGTGATCGGACGAAACATCGACGATTGAGGCGGTAAAATTTGGGATGTTGTGCCCGAGCTTTCACCACCAGAGATTTCTTCATCACCCATGTCATAAACGGTTTAATTTGTCAACGACCAAAATGAAGCTAAATAATTTACCACTGCCACCATGTTATAAAACGAGGGATGACAAGGATAAAACTAAAGACGTTTACTCAGTGCAATCTACATCGCAACTGACTACGAATATTTAAGTAGATTCAACTAGCAGGAGCGGGTCTCTACAGAACGCACGTGTGCCAAGTTATACAACATTACGCATCTTATCATAACAGGGTGTAGTGTTGCAAGTTAATTAACCTTTTAAATTTGGTGAGTATCTTGTATGTACGGTTACAGCGCTCATTGCCATCAGTCTGATGTCAAGTTAGATCAGAAATCAAGTGTCATGTGTGGTTGAGTGTCTTGTCTCGTTCTTGCCCAGGTAATGTGAACAAAACCTCTGACTGCAAAATTGAACTCAAAATAACAAAAATGAGAAGTTAGAGAAGAAGATTTGAAAGCGGCCTTAACCTTAAGGCTAAATCCTGAGGGAAGAAAAACGTAACCCTAACAAATTAAACTCTAAGAAAGAGGAAACGGACTCACTTCGGTCGGAATGAATAACCCTGACAAATGGGAGACAGAAGCGTTGTGGTAGTCACCGAGATAACAAGATATTATTCCAACCTTTTCATTAGTGTATGCTTCATTCTTTCTGTCTCCCATTTCTTTCGTGATATTAATCGCTTTGTCATAAAGTTCTCTTGCTTTTAGATATTTATACTGCATTAGATATATGTTGGCCAGTTTTACCAGAAGATTTCCTTCCTCGTCTTTTTTACCACACTCGCGGTAACGGCAAAGCAGAGAGCGCTATGAAGGAATCCAAGAAAATTCTCAGAAAGTGCAGAGCGAGTGGTTCAGACGCATTTCTAGACTTACTCAATACCCACAATACCCCGCCTGCGAGTGTCCAAGTTAGTCTAGCACAGTCCAATGCCTTTCAGGGATATTGCGTTGTTGATCAAAGTTAATAGATTGAAATGGTTATGAAGCCTGACAGAGATCTTTGTTATATGTTTTTGTCCTCATTTTGGCCTTAACCATGCATAAAACACAATAGGTAATTATTCTGTTTCATAGACTATATAGCTCAACTGGAACGGTTCGGTTATGTGACTAATGCATAGTGTATGATGGTAAAATGAGAGAATCTTTAGGGTCGTTGACCTTCCAACATTAATCTTGGCATCTTTGCTCTTTAAAGCTTGTCGGGCTTCAAAATTATAATTCCCTTCCACTAACAGGCATTGAATTAATAGAGTCTACATTCCTCGCCTTCCTATCATATAAAAACAGACTAGCTTGAAGACAAACAATACAACTAAAGAAGGATGGCTTTTGCCATAACTCTGTTGTAATTCTCCATATTTATTATATGCGAGTGATCATTTCATAATTTACTTCGCAGGATTTCATTGATTTCCTTCTGGCGCCTTCTCATGGTAGTAATATCAGTTCTCAGAACCAAAAACTTTCTCGTTCCTACAGAAAACGATTGAGTTTGTGATTAATCCTCACTTTGTGATTGTCCGAATGTCTTGGCTATCAAAATCGAGCCATGCATATATATTATTCTAGCTGGTTAAGATCGAGACCAGAGATGCAAAGTTAGCTAGCTAGAGCTGTAATGTATATCATAATACGACATGCATGAAAGTTAACAAATTGAATAATTCACATGAATATACAAAGAAAGATCACATTTGTAGCGGAGCTCCTACGCGCCGAAGGCGCTTGAGCGGAGCAAGATTCCATTCCTTAGAAATTTTGGTAAGCCATCAAGCCGAGTAAATTTGGTTATGACGTCACCGTACGAGCGAGCGAGCGAACGTCCGTCCGTCCGTCCGTACAGACTCTGGGGGAGGGGGAAGGGCGTCTCAATATAAACCTAACGGGGGAGCTCAACAACGGGTCGGTACATTTCGCTGACCCCCAGTCCATGGACTACCCAAATGGACTACCCTAAGAATACTATTTCGAACGAGTGCTGTTGATCTATGTGTAAGCAGCATCTCAAATAGTGCTTACTTAAGCCTCAACACCCATTTTAAACAGCATTAGTATAAATACACAGGTGATTATACAAAATCGCGCGCTCTCATTGGCTCGCCGATAATCACCTCGACGGACAAAATGGCTGCCAGTAGTCGTAAGTGAAGATGATTTCGCGTTGAAATATTTTTTTTGAAATGTTCTCTTTTTTGAAATAATCACCTGTGTATTTATACTAAAACTCAGTCTCAGGCTCAGTGATTATCGGTGAATATTCACCTCGACTTCGTCTCGGTGGATATTCACCGATAACCGCTTCGCCTTCGGCGAATAATTGTTAATTATTCAACAGTATTTAAGTCTAAGCACCCATTTTAAAAAGGTTAGCTTTCGATTATTGTTGTGATGGCCGATTACTTCATGTAAGCTACCCTTTTTAAAATGGGTGCTTAGATTTAAAGTGCCCCCGTGATCAAAAAAACCACTTCCTTTTTTCCTTCAGATTTTGAAAGTTTGTTTGCTTAACACCTGACTTGCAAAATTTTGAGCTTTGATTTTTATCCAAAGGCCGTTTACCTTGAGTGTAAGTTTTGGATTTCACGGTCCGCCATTACTCACGTTCAAAACTGACCGACTGGACCTCAGACGGTTGGATCCAGGGAAAAGTGACGTCAGAGGCTCACTAGCTTAAAATTTCAGCGTGTGAACGCAGCTTATTATATATGCAAAGCGTGAGTTTAAAAGTCTGACAGCCCAAAACCCCCGTGCTGCATATTAATTGTGCGGCGTACACACGTATTGCATCCTTAAACTAGTGAGCCTTTGACGTCATTTTCTCCTCGATCTAGCTCTCTCAAGAACATAATGTTAGTAATGGCGGACCATTAGATAGGAAAATTACAGTTAAAATAAAGGTGTCTTTTTGAAATCAAGGCTTATAACGTGGGTCACTTAGTGTTTTGTTAACATAGTTGTGAAATCCAAAGAAAAATATGAATTGATTTTTTGGTCACAGGGGCACTTTAGGGTGGCTGGAACCAGTTTCACTACTTTTAAGGACCTTTTCATTAGAAGGGTTGTCACTACAAAACTGTATCACGTAAAAGAAATGTTATGGTACCATATCAAACACCAATTATTACTTAACAAAATGCGCTCACTATTTTGACGTAATAGGTTACCATGGCAACATGAAAGCTCTCCAAAAACACCCTATATTTCGTCTTTACTCGCTTATACCTTAAAAATGAACTCGGTGACCCCCATTTTTTATTGTAAAATAGTAATTAGCAATTTGAGATAGGACTATCTGCAAAGTTAAAAAAAATTCTCGGGAGCCAATTCAGAGCTACCTTAAATTTTCGAAAAATTAAGGTAGCTCTGAATTGGCTCCCAAGAATTTTTTTAAACTTTGCTGATATTTCTATCTTAAATTGCCAATTACTATTCTACAATAAAAAATGGGGGTCACCGATTTCATTTTAAAGATATAAGCAAGTAAAGACGAAATATAGGGTCTTTTTGCAGAGCTTTTATGTTGCCATGGTAAACTATTACGTCAAAATTGTGAGCGCATTTTGTTAAGCAATAATTGGTGTTTGATGTGGTACCATAACATTGCTGTTACGTGGTACAGTATAGTAGTTATAACCCATCTAATAAGAAGGTCTCTAAAAGTGGTGAAACTGGTTCCAGCCACCTTAAATACTGTTGAACAATGCTGTTTAAAATGGGTGTTGAGGCTTAAGTAAGCACTATTTGAGACGCTGGTTACACATAGATCAACAGTACTCGTTCGAAATAGTATTTTTAGGGTAGTCCATTTGGGTAGTCCATGGACTGGAGGTCAGCGAAATGTACAATGTACTAACCCGCTCAACAACGCCATCTCTTCTTGGAGGGATTTTGTAAGAAAAGAAAACTCATTTCTATTTGTTATGTCGACAAACGATAGCGGAGGTTGATGAGAGATATACTAAGAATAAAGCCAGGATCCGAGCCAGGATTCGAACCAGGATCCGAGCTAGGATCCGAGCCAGGATTCGAGACCTAACCGAGACCTAACCTAACCTAACCGAGACCTACCCTAACCCTAACTAGACTAGAACCAACCTAAATAGACCTAACCTAACCGATTCGAGACCTAACCTAACCGAGAGATTCGAGAATAAATAGCGGAGAAAGCTATGGCTGGAATCCTGGCTCGGATCCTAGCTCGAATCCTGGCTCGAAGTTTAGGTATCCTCGGTTGATGAACGTTTTCAAGATTTAGTTTAACTGCAGCAGAACATAAAAGAAAGCGGCAGACAGTAGGAATAAACAGGCAAAAAAAGTCAAAGAAGAAGCGAAGAAGATTGCGAAAAAGAGCGGGC
>NC_090869.1:53943452-53965952 GCF_036669935.1 Montipora foliosa | reverse complement strand
GTTTTTGTGGAAAATATGAGCGGTTTTTCGGTTTTGTTATCCGATGTGCTTTTTAGGTTTTCCTATTTTGTCCTATTTGGGTTCCGGTTTCTCTTAGATTTGAGCGGCAATTGATCTCGAATAGAGTGTTTATTTATTTATTTATTTAATCTTTATTTAACCACGGTACAATTCATCAGCAATATAAAAACCATATGTACAATTAAAAATTTAAAACCAACTATAGATAAAACTATGTAAACTACATTAACTATCTTACTCAATATTATACAATAAAAGCTGCTTTCCATGAATGCCGTGTTTAGAATAATGGCTTAGATAACCTCTTTAATAATTCATTTGAATTGACTAAGGGACGCTGCTTTCCTTAGTTCTAATGGCAAACTGTTCCACAAAACTGCGCCACTGTAGCCAAAGCTGTTTTCTGTAGTAGTTTGTGCGCGGTTGCGGAACATTTACCTCATTCACAGAGTCTCTCAAACAATTACCAGAATCGCGATGGACAAATTTTGAGCAGAGATACTCAGTTGCCAGTCCCTGTAGGGACTTAAATACCATTGTTGCTCTTTCAATTTGCCTTTCAGAGACTAGGGATTTCCATCTCAAGAGTTCAAATAAATTGTTGACATCAGCATCCTAGTTAGAGAAGGTCAAGACACTGGCTGCTCTGTTTTGTAGTTTTTGCAGTTTATCCTGCAAAGTTACTCCACAGTTTTCCCAAACAATATTGCAGTAGTTGAAATGAGGTTGTACTACGGCCTGATAAATAGAATGAAAGGTCCCATAAGGGTACAAGATGTCTGTTTTCACTCACGAGATCTGTCACCTTGTTTTTCCTCCGAGACAAAAGAAAACGTTTGAGTGATAATAGAGCTCAATTCCCGGAGACGTCGCATTCCAAAGTAATTGAGAGGAATGCGTGACAAACTAAATGTCACGGTAGGGGATCACGCGTGTCGAATTATGCCTTAGTTGGTACGGAGTGGATGAAGATGAAGGACCCCATGAAGATCTGAACGAGCATGAAATGAGTGAGGAAGCTAGTAACTCTGATGAAGGCTAGCAAGAATTTGATGAAAGTAGTGACGAAGTCAGTGCAGATGACAACAATTCCCAAGTCCAGCAAGATGAATTAGGGACATCGACGAATTTTCTCTTTGGTGCAACGTCGCGATATGGAAGGGCGGTGCTCGGCGAGGGGGGTCCCATATAAAAAGGGGAGGGATGCTCGTCGTCTCGCTTTGAGGTGTAAATTTCGGATTTTGGTCTCACTTAGGGTGTTTTGAGCAAAATGCGATCATATGTAGCCGTGAAGGTCTCCTTTAGGGTTGCGCGCGAAGAAATATAAAAGTGTATATTTACACTTTTATATATATTCTCGCAGGTGAAAGTATTAGATGATAATGTCTTTGCCATCATTAAAAGTCGCTGTATTTTTTATTTCTCTGTGTTATAATATGGTCTCTTTTAGGAATCAAAAAAATCTTAGGCCTTTCCCAGATTGGTCTCCTTCAGGGGTTTAATGTAAAATTTCCGATGAGCATCCCTCCCCTTTTTATATGGGAGTCCCCCCCGCCCCTGGGGAAGCGGTGAACTTCAATATTCGACTGCTGTTTTAAGTAAGTATCTGTTTATTACCACATTTAACCTTTGAGCAAGTTCCTGCTGCCATGTAAAACAAGGAACAAATTGTACCGGTTAGCTTCCTCAGTGCAATCGTATGTTTTAGACCAAGATTAAACAGTCCATTCGAATCTCCAAACTGTCCTGTCTTCGTTATCAAATAGAAATGTTCAATTAGAGATTTTCGATTGAAGTTTCCGAAGATATAACTTTTTGCAATTGCAAAATTGCAATTCTAGAGAGGACTTGTGTGCAAATTCTCCTAAGTTAACTTGGCTCCATTACCAGCTGCTTTACGGGAAATGAGCCCACAAAATCCGGGCTCGAGAGAGCGGGCAGAAATAAAGCCTATGATTTTAGCAGATACGAAAAGATATGAAGGCTTTAGACAAGTCCGTGACATTCGGAAATACTTCGATTAAATAACGTGTTAGTGTAGTTTGCTCTGTATGCCCCACTTGTCACCATTGTATCGGTTTTCTGACGGTTTTGTATGCTGTTTTCGGTTTTGGCCGAATTTTTTTGCGGTTTTGCGGTTTTGGATGATTTTTTCTTTCTAATACACCCCAATGTCCCCCTCATGGAGCAATTAGGAGAAAAACTAGGTGTGCAAAAAACTTCCTTTTCTAACATGAAACAAAGCTCATTAAGGATACTTTGTGGGCGAAATATCAAACACAAGCCTTGTTAGTGACTTAACAACAGAAATTGGTGATAAAGCGTTGTTATTCTGGGGAATCGAGCGCACTCTTTTGTGGCCGAGAACTGGGCCGCGCTGGCCGATAACTGGGCCCACGAACAACGCGTCTATTTTCGTTATGGGCAGTCGATAGCTTTACATGTGTAAACTGAATGCTGAAGCTGGTTGTCTTTGAAATTTCAAGTCCTTACGGCTATTCCAAGGTAAGAAATACAAGTTTACGTTTTTTGTGGCCGAGAACTGGGCCCCATACTGTAAGCTTAACTATAATTGTTTCACAGCAGGCCAGGTAAGCTTAACTATTGTTTCACAACAGGCCGAGAAAATAAAATTAGAAATCTTTCTGTAAAACGTATATTATCAACTGCCTACTTAATATTGTTAACTTGCGCGTTGCGTACTTATTTATCAATAAAGATCATGTTTAAATTACTTTGTATTCAACAGATGTCGGCGGACATATCCTACTTGTGTAATGCTATTAGGGATATCATCAGTTATCTTGACAGACTTGACGTCAATCGGGGTCCCTCAAATGACCTTCAACCAATAATCGGTAAACTTGATTTAGTGCAAAGATTAGCAGTTACCCTTGATGTAGATGAAGTGGTTGCAGAGGATGTTGGGTCTGCATATAGGAAGTTACACGGAAGTTAGTGGAGACCGAACAAAGTAATCAAGTTGGATACCAAGCTCCTTTAAATTGTGGTGGAAGACAAGGAAGACCATCTTTTGAAATAAGTGAGGAGCAGCTAAAATGTTTGCTTGAACAAGGTTTCCAAGTAAGGCAAATAAGTAGCATTCTTGGGGTTAGTCCCCAGGACAGTTGAGAGAAGGATGTCAAGCTTTGGTTTGAGTATATCAGGTCAGTACTAAATATGCAAGTGTACACAAAATACACATTGGAAGTCGTTGGCGATTTAGCTGGTGTCGTAGGTATCAGGGGCACTTTTTCACCAATTACTACTGACCTTTGTAATTACAAGGACGACCCACTGACATGCTCTTGGGAAAAGTTGAAAGGAAAAATAGTTACCCTAAAAGATGCATCAAGTACATCTTTGGCAAGGTGGGGCCAGGGAAGGAGGTTAAGATAAGCTTCTAGTTTATATCTTTCAGATATCACAATGTCTTCTGAATTATTATTTTTTATTTAATGATAATCTCAGTTGTTTTCCAAAGCAGAAAAGAAACTAGGTTACAAGTATAAAACTTAAGAGAAAAAGAAATATCTTTAACTGGTTTGGGGTTCACAAAATTTTCTTTCCATGCCTGTTATCATACAGTTACCAAACATCAACAAAGTATTTACAGACGTAAATAGTTGGCAGGACAATAAACATGGGCATATTTGTCAATGGTGTTCTTTGCTTTAGGTATGTATAATACTATAGATGACAGCCAGTTGGGTGAAATTGTTCGAAATGCTTCAAATGAGCATCCTGGTATTGGTATTCGAATGCTTAACGGTTACTTAAAGAGCAAAGGGTTCCGGATTCAGCGTGAAAGAATACGATCGTCACTGTTGCGAATTGACCCAATTGGCCTAGTAGAAAGGTGGAGAAGAACTGTCAAGAGGAGATTCTACAATGTGAGGTATCCTCTATCTCTGTGGCAGATAGATGGAAATCACAAACTTATAAGGTCTTATAAGGTGCTCACATTGATATCCCATTAACTAATTTATATTGTTGATTGGTTAACCCTTAGGCAAAAAGCTTGACAGGATTAACTTATGGCTATGCAGATACAAAATTAGTACAATGTACTCACAAAGGGAAACATAATTGTGTTGGTGATTTTAAAAGTAGAAGTATATTTTCCAATAACTTTATATTGAAAACTTGATAATTTTCAGCACGTTCTCTAAACCTATTGTTGTCACTTTTTACATGATGAAAATTTTTTGTTCCTACAGATGGAGGATTATTGTCCATGGTGGAGTGGATGGATACTCAAGAATACCAGTTTATTTGAAAGCCTCTAACAATAACAAAGCAAACAGAAGACATCAATCAACGAAAGTGTCTAGGCCGTTTTCGATATTTTGATTGGTTGTCTAGATCTCCGCATCTAAGGTTGGAGTACCCAAAAATATGCGAGACGTGTTGTGTAAATGGACGCCACGGGAAAAATATTTTAAATACCGGAATTTCCTGACAAACGTTTGTTGATTGATGCCTTGTGAATAACATTGTGCAGTGATTTTGCTCGTGCTGCGGCATCTGATACCCGATAAATTCAATTGAAGAACCCTCAACGGTTTCACGTCTTACCGGTTCCGATCCTGACACTTACCAAAAGGAAAACTCGCTTAAACAATTTTTTTATAGTAAACCACATTTACTGAGCTTTCTTCTGGTGTATAGTTTGTTAGGATTTTATTGAAACTAACGCGCGTACGGATTTTTTACCGAAGGACATCCGCGAAGGTCGGAAGTAACCTTAACTGGTGACCCAGGGATTTCATGTGTCTACTTTGGGCGGGAATTTTGTCCGGTCGGAGTTTTGTCTATCCGACCCGGTTCGATCCGATCCGATCCGATCCGATCCGATCCGGTCCGATCCGGATTTTGCCAACGGCCAAGAAATGCCACAAGATGAACCACTTTGTTTCTGTGTGCAGATCTGGGAGTGTTCGTGACCAGAAGAGCAACAGACCCGGCAAAAACTGAGCAGAGGAAGAATTAAAAGAGGAATTAAAGGGGCTAGGTCACGCTGTTTTAGGTAATTTTGTTAGTTATGAGCTCTAAACGTCAAATTGGCAGAGCAAGAGCCTTTCCTTTGCAAAATCACGGCCACATAACAACGGAGAGTGATTTTCCAGCTGTTTAAATGACATTTTGATATAAACTGATATAAATTTGAAAAAAGGTGGGCCGACGTTTTTCAAATTTACCCAAATGCAATCCATTGCAATCCTCCCCTCCTTGTCCCTTCTTAGCTTTCCTGTGTTTTGTTTGAGTTATTCTATAGTTTTGAGCCGTTACTTTGTTATTTCAGTTACTTCTATGACCATTTGATCAATGCTGAGATTGCCTAAAATTGCGTGACCTAGCCCCTTTAAGAAAACAACTGAAGATGCTGAATCCACAAGCTGGGACGATGAATTTTTCAGTAATGCAGCAGAGTATTTAGCTCGAGCCACGAAAATTAGAGAGATTGGCAAGGATGGATAGAACTGTTATGGTACGACTGAATGATGTTGATGTACAAATATAAGTTGATAGTGGTGCAGATGTTAACTTAATGGATGAACATCAGTTCAAGGCATTGGTTAATCGGACAAGAGAAAAGCCCAGCCTGGAACCTAGGGTCGAATCAAGCATCGTGCCCTCCAAAAAAAGCTCGAGGTGAAGGGAGAATTTCAAACAGTGATCAGGAATGAGACCTGCGGAAGACCCACCAAAGTCGTTGTTTTATCTGGGAGAATACAGTCACTTCAACTGATTAGCCAAGGGACTTTGATAGAGCTGGGGATGTTAAAGATTCAACCAGATGGCAGATTTGCTGAGGCCAATCATCTGGGGATGTCGAAAGAAGAACGCAGTGTCAGCACAGTCATTCAGGATGAAGAGGTACAGGAGATGAAAACAGTGATTGCTAGATACAAACATCTATTTGAAGGCATCGAGAAGATAGGAGAACAACAACGAAATCGAAGGCCAGTTCCACATGAAAGCAGAAGCAGTGCCAGTTACACATAAACCCAGACAAGTACCGTATTACTTGCAAGAACCATTGATAAGTGGAGGACATTTTTGAAAAAGTTCCAGAAGAAAGAACCAATAATTTGGTGTTCCCCATTGGTAGTGCAACCAAAACCAAAGTTTGCGGAAATACCACCAAACCGGTTGGAACCCCACATGATCAGAGCAAGTGTTGACTTGAGAATTCCAAACAAGTACATAGAACGAAGTCGAATTTCACAGGCACCGATAATGGAAAACTTTATTTACAAGTTTCATGATTGCACCTTTTGGACGAAGGTAGACCTACGACAAGGGTACCACAAGTTAGTATTACACCCAGAATCGAGATCAGTGGCAACACCCAGTACTTCCTGGGGTAATTCCCGACCAAAGAGGCTGGTAGTTGGGGCCAAAGCATCCCAAGACCTGTTCGATGATGTAATGACCAGAATATTTGGTGACATTCCAGCATGCCTTAACCAAAGGGACGATCTCTTAATTGGAGCAAGAGATTGGAAGGAACACAATGTGACACTGGAGACAGTATTCCAGAGGGCTGAAGGTTTTTATGGAATCACGTTTAATGAACCCAAGTGTGAATTTGGCCAGGCGTAGATTACTTTCTATGGCTACCGATTTGGTGTAGGAGGCCTCAATCCTGCTGACAATCCCTCATTAAAACTAGCTTCTACTCACGGTTATTGTTAGCTTTGGGTTGAAGAACGCCATTGTGTCTTTACTTGAAATACTGGCTTTAAGGTGTTCAAAAGCATCTGCTTCCTTTGGACCCCAGGAAAACTTTGCATCCTTATGAGTCAGTTCTCCTTATGCGGCTTTGTAAGGGAAGCGTACCGAGGTATAAAATTGGAGAGGTATCCAGTCATTCCCAGGAAACTTTGAACTTCTTCCTTAGATTTAAGGGGTTTGCATTCTTGGATAGCCTGTACTTTCTCCGGTGTGGGTTTATGGAAATGCAGAATGTGGATTATTTAGGAAAGTTACGACATTTTTTAATTTCGAAGACATGTTTCGATGTTACAAACATCGTCAGTTACAAAATATTTGAAAAACCGTTAGGACTACATAACAACTAGACGAAACATGCATAATTGAACATGATTAAGTGACAAGAAATACATATTTGAGTGAGTTACAGAGTGTTAGAAAGAATGTAGAGCCTAAAGCGTAAGTGTCAGGTTGACGTGATGAACTTGTTGGTTTAAACCAGGTTGACGTGATGAACTTGTTGGTTTAAACCAACAAGTTCATCACGTCAAAATGGAAATGGTGACACAGAGAAAGTGCTGAAGACAACCATCGCAGCAGAAAATGCGGTAGTATTGGACAGAATTAGAGAGGAGACGTGTCGAGATGACGTTTTGCAGAAACTAAGTCAGGTAATCGAGGAAGGCGACTGGGAAACCAGGAAGAAAGATGTCAACTTCGCACCATTCTACCCAATTAAAGATAAGTTTTATGAAGCGCAAGGTCTTATAATCAGAATGGACAGAATTATGCTTCCCACAGATTTGCAGCTAGCAGAAAGTCATCAAGACAACTCACAAGTTAGGACATCTGGGTACAACAAAAACCAAACAGATGATAAGTGCAAAATATTGGTTTCCTAACATGAATGCAATGATTGACCAGATGATAGGGCACTGCTTTGATTGTCAAGTCGCCACCAAAGATCACAGACAAGAGCCAATAAAACCATCAGTCATCCCAAGGGTCCACCATTCAATTCTATTTAGAGTTTTCAGACTTTGCCCAAGAAGAAGGATTTGTACACCACAAAGTCACTCCTGGACACCCTACACTGTTATTTTCAAGGAGTAGATTTAACTCCAAAAAGGGAGTTGAAAAAAAAGGTACAAAACCACTCCATTTTTGGAGTAAAATTCACTCCGGTAATGCTTACTCCGTTTTTGGAGTAAAATGTACTCCTATATCTTTTACTCTTTTGTTGGGGTAAAAATTTATTCCAGTATTGTTTACCCCTCCTGTGGTGTAAAATTCTCTCCAATACAAGAGTAAATTTTATCCTTCTATTGGAGTGAATTGAACTCTTTAAATGGAGTTCAATTTACCCTTGACAGAGTTAAATTAACTCCAAAACTGGGGTGAGACAAAAAGGTAAAAAACCACTCCTTTTCAAGAGTAAAATTTACCCTCTTAAACTTTACTCCCCTTGTCAGAGTAATATTTACTCTTTCTACAGAACACATTCACCCTCACTAGATCTACTGTACCTTCATTTACATGTATAGTCAGATTTCTCATAAAACCATGAAAAGTTCATTTTTTTGAAATATTATGTAAAGAAAAGACCAGGTTTACAATGAAGCATCTAATACTGGTAATTTTAATCATAAGATTGCAAAGAATGCACATGGATATGCATGATAAATACAATCTGTATACACATACAAATACATCACAAAAATCAAAGCTATCTTTATTCTAATTATTCGGGCAATAATAAAATGGCAATCAGCTGAATGTGTTCTTGCCTTAAACAAAGATAAATTGAGTGGTTTGTGTTTTGATTACAGATTATAACAATGAATGGCTGCAAAATAACTTCAATTACAAAAACTAAAGCATACAACATACTTGGATAAATGTGACTCAGTATAACAAAATGGGTTTTATGTACATGTAATACAAGTCAGTTCTTACAGAAAGAAGTCAAACGTAAAAAAAATGGAACATGCCTTAGGATAACTGATGCAAAAATTTTGCCATCATTGACCTTTACCAATGTGTTCTTTTTTTCTCCAACAGAATTGTTTTTGAAAAGAAAAAAAACACAGAACGTAGGCTGATAATTTACATTAAGAAAAAACTAAAAACTTTTTGTTTCCAAAAAGAAGAAAAAAACCCCTGAGATTAAGCTGATAATTAAGTATGCTCCCAGCAAAACAATTACAGCGAATGCAAGTTTTAACAAAACCTTGCTTTCTGCCACAAGGTAAATGTCTCTAGTTCAATTACTGTGCCAGAAGCAACAATCCTTGCAAATGTTGTTTTTAGAACCTCTCCATTGATTGACTCATCATCCTTAAAAGTAATTAAAGAGAATAATGATTAGTATCACCACTTCCAAAATTAAGATCATTCGACAATATTCTAACAAAATAGGAAGAGAGCACAAATCTAATACATCCCTAATCCTGAGAAACAAAAGACACCAGCCACCAATTTTGGTGTACCAAATAAACGGAACCACATGTAATACTGGTACTTGCATGAGATTATATCTGTAACATTGTTCTTGATTCATTGAGTAACTCAGTCAACTATCAAATTAATTTTGTCATAATGATAAAAGTACACATATAGTGGTGGAACTCATGGAACAAATCTTGAAAATATATTTCCAGATGCTTTCTTTGTGTTCAACACTTTTCCAAAAAAAAATTATGTGTGATGAGGTATTTAGAATTATCTCATTTAACAGTATTTCAAATTTTAAACTGAAAGCAGATATTGGGTGAGACAATGGATAAATGAAACTGCAGCATCGTCTTCCGCTAATCGCTAGGCATTACTAGTCTATACGTACACAGGCCTGTAACTCAGACAGTGCTTTATAATTATTTTATTGCAGTGACTGTCAAGAATTAGTTGTTAAAGTGTAATTTCAGGGTTGTATATAAGAGCCGGGAGCCGGCGAAGTTCGCCGGCTTCTCTGTCAGGTTTCGCCGGCTACTTTCATTGTTTGAAGAGTCAAGACATGTAGAGGAGATGATGTTTATGAGGTAGAACTACTTGGGCTCAATAAAAATAAAAATTTGCCGTGCCTATCTTTTCTGAAAACACATAAAAGACTTCTGACTCAAGGGCAGTTTAAAAACGTTAGGCTTGAGACTTTCGTTTTGAAAAAATCTTGCTGCGGTGGCGGGAAAGTAGGAACAATATGATTTGTTGTCCGCCATATTGGATTTCGATATCTTTAAACAGCCACCGATTATATCTTACAGGAAGGAAAAATCACCCAAGGACGTTTTAGTCCGCGCAAAACGTCCTTTAATCTCGCCGCAATCATAAAAAAACATGTAAACAAAGAAGCACTTTCAAAAGGTTTGTTCTCTAACCAGAAGGAAATTTACGTATGATGTTCTGCTAGCAACACGCTCAGCCTGGGTTCACGCATCTCTTATTTATAGCGAACGTAGAAGCTGAGGACTCGTGGGCTTTATTTAAACACTTGAACGTAACGCTCCTCGGAGTTAAATCCTACTTGCCCGCGTAAGTGCTCGTCCTCTCGAGGGCATCTCTACGCTTCAACATGACAACGGATCTTTATCCAACGTCACTCTTGATCAACTCTTACTGCTTCACAGAACTCCTAAACTCTTCGGAAAAAAACTGCATCACTCTTAAACCGCTCGAGTGATTTTCAATTTTCGAAATTACTACAAATAAGTTCCGCAAGCATATTTTCCCGCTAATTACACAATGGAACGAATGTGTGTCATCTTCACACCTCAACAGGATCGAAACATCCTTTACGCCATTGGCCAATTAGTATCCTCCAATCAGCTTCTTTATTTAACAACCAATCAGAAGCCTTTGCTGGTCTAGTCCCTCAAGTATGTGCCATGTTTACAAGTTGTCAAGTGGCAATATTTGCCAGGCTCGTTAGCTCCAGCAAAACCACCAAAGAGATACAAAAAATATCACTCCACTTTTTGTTTATAGGGTGGTATTATTGAAATGTCGCTTCGTCTTTCTTTGAGTAACATGGTTTTCATAGTATAATTGCAGCTTGATTCATCCCTCTAATGTCTGAGTTTCATGGCCCAAAATGCCAGGAAATGCATTTTCCGGCATTCAGTTTTCAAAAATTTTCATCTTCTTGCCTAGCCTCAGCACTTTCTGTAACCAACTCTCTGTTCAAACTTCCCAGCAATCTTTTAATGAACCAATTCCCAGCTGTACCCACCTCCATTTTTAACTGTTAATCAACAAATAAATATAGTGAAAAGTTTCAGTTTTCTTGGAAAAAATAATTCATAATCTCAGTCACATTTCCAAACAAAAATTATTACCGCTACTTATGGATAAAAGATGTCATAAGAATTTCATCCAGATAAGAACACTCAATATAACATGTCTCAAAAAAAAATGCTGGTACATGTAATAATAAAGCTGATCATTTCTAAGGTGTATGACAACTGCAGACTGCCTACAAATAGCGATTGTAAACAGTATTTAAGTCTAAGCACCCATTTTAAATAAAACGTTTAGCTTTCAATAACGGTGAGTTACGGTTAGTTTGGGGTCTGCACTCTGCAAGTGTCACAGTCAGACACTGTCACTTCTGTTATAACGTACAGTGTAAGTGGTTGAAGAGCAGAGTCACCAAAATTTGGCTCTCTTTTCTTTAAACGCCAATAATAACAATCTCCTGCAGGCATTAACATACTATTTGCATTGAGTACAATAGTTTAAATGACAGCTGAAGCTTTCTGCTTTCTGTCGTCATGTAATTTGCGGTGAGAGCACTCTAATACCAAATCATTTGCTTATAACCATTTGATCTAAAGCTTCATTTCTCTTTTGAAATACATGTACATGCCAATTTGTTAAAGCACTTACGCCAAATTAAATATCCTTGCCTGCTCATGGTTCAGTTAACGCTTACCTTTTTGCTTGAGTTGTTGTAAGCATTTCCTTGCTTTGGATCAGCATTTAAAGAGTAAACAAACGAAAAACTCGTCAGCACAAATTGTGATCGTTGATTCAAACTTGAGTAAAACCGCCGAAAGACCCGCCGAAATCAGTAAAGAGCTGGTTGGTACTTTAAGTAGTGTTATTAAAGTGTATCATAATAGTATGTAATTATATCATGGATGTATTAAAGCCTTAAATTGTTATATATGAAGGTATATACCAGTGAATTTCCATGTATACCCGTATATATTCATGTATACCCATGTATATCCATGTATGCCCATGTATGTTCATGTATACCCATATATATTCATGTATACCCATGTATATCCATGTATGCCCATGTATGTTCATGTATACCCATATATATTCATGTATACCCATGTATATCCATGTATGCCCATGTATGTTCATGTATACCCATACATATTCATGTATACCCATGTATATCCATGTATACCCATGTATGTCCATGTATACCCATATATATTCATGTATACCCATGTATATCCATGTATGTCCATGTATACCCATATATATTCATGTATACCCATGTATATCCATGTATACCCATATATATTCATGTATACCCATGTATATCCATGTATGTCCATGTATACCTATATATATTCATGTATACCCATGTATATCCATGTATGCCCAAGTATGTTCATGTATACACATATATATTCATGTATATCCATGTATACCCATATATATTCATATATACCCATGTATATCCATGCATGTCCATGTATACCCATATATATTCATGTATACCCATGTACGTCCATGTATACCCATGTGTATTCCATGTATAACCATGTATGTCCATGTATACCCATGTATGTCCATGTATACCCATCTACATCCATGTATAACCATGTATAACCATGTATATCCATGTATATCCATGTATGCCCATGTATGTTCATGTATACCCATATATATCCATGTATAACCATGTATAGCTATGTACATCCATGTATACCCATGTATCTCTATGTGTACCCATGTAAATCTATGTATAACTTTGTATATCCATGTATACCCATGTATGTCCTTGTATAACCATGTATACCCATGTATGTCCATGTATAACCATGTATACCCATGTATGTTTATGTATACCCATGTCTGTCCATGTATACCCATGTATATCCATGTATAACCATGTATAGCCATGTATATCCATGTACAGCAATGTATTTCCATTTTTATCCATGTTCAGCCATGTATATCCATGTATATCCATGTACAGCCATGTATATCCATGTATGCCCATATATCTCTATGTATACCCATGTATATCCATGTATAACCGTGTATATCCATGTATACCCATGTATACTCATGTATACCCATGTATATCCATGTATACCCATGTATATCCATGTACACCTATGTATACCCAAGTATACCCATGTATATCCATGTACAACCATGTATTGCCATGTTTTTCCATGTATAGCCATGTATATCCCTGTAGAGCCATGTATATCCATGTAAAGCGATGCAGTTCCATGTATACCCATCTATATCAATGTATACCCATGTATGTCGATGTATACCCATGTGTACCCATGTATATTCATTTATACCCATGTATATCCATGTATACACATGTATATACATGTATACCCTTGTACAGTCATGTATTTCCATGTATATCCATGTACCGCAATGTATGCCCATGTATATCCATGTATACCCATGTATATACATGTATACCCATGTAGTATCATGTATATTCATGTATATCCATGTATACCCATGTATATCCATGTATACCCATCTATATCCTTGTTCAGCCACGTATTTCCATGTATATCCATGTATAACCATGTATTTCCATGTATATCGATGTAGAGCCTTGTATATCCATGTATGTCCGTGTACAGCCAAGTATTTTCACGTATACTCATGTATATCCATGCATACCCAAGTATGTCCATGTATACCCTTGTATATCCATGTTTTGCCATGTATATCCATGTATACCCATATACAGCCATGTATCTCCATGTATACCCATGTTTATCCATGTATACCCATGTATATCCATGTATACCCACGCATATCCATGTTTACCTATGTATATCCATGTACAGTCGTGTATAGCCGTGTGCAACAGTGTGTATCCATGTATAGCCATGTATTACATGGATATTTATTCATGTATAGCCATGTACAACCATGTTTATCCATGTATAGGTGTGTAGTATCATATATGTCCATATATTTCCATTTAAAACCATGTATTTTCATGCTGTCCTTGTATATCTATTTATAACCATACATATCTATGTATAGCCTCTTATTATCATATATATCATATATATGCATGTACACCCAAGTACATCTATGTATAGACGTGTATTACCCTGCATATAACCATAATTTCCTTTCTACAGGGGCGACCATTTGGAATGCGCTGCTAGACCAGCTAAATCAATTGCCTTCTATAAATGGTTTAAGAAAGCAAATAAAATCTTTCACGTTTGCATCGGCAAAAACTGATTAAATTAAGCAATTTTTGTAAAAAGTATGTTAGGGTCATTGATTTTTTAACTTAGGTATCTTTGTATATTATACACGGCTTTTAGGTAGAACAGATTTTCTATGTAAAATACGTATGTAAATTTGGTGAAATTACCGTGTTTAACTAACGTTTTCCTATCCTTTCTATGTATCTATCTATCTATCTATCTATCTCTGATATACTTAACCATGAGATCTTGATAAAGAAATTAGAATACTTTGGCTTTGATCACTCAGCAGTTGCCATTTTCCATTCGTATTTGTCAAATCGGAAGAAACAGTTTAGTGTGAATGGAACATCTTCTAAGCTCCTAGATATTTCGTGTGGGGTACCACAAGGCTCAATATTACGACCCCTTTTATTTTTAATGTATATAAATATTTCTTCGGCGAAATGTGACGCGTGAGTATTTTTCCAAAATAAGCAATAAACACAAGCACAAAGTTAACAAGTAAATAAAAGTTTGGGAATGACTGTATTTTCTCTTGTAAACTTTATAGGGAGCTTCAAACTTTACCAACATTTGTCCAAGGACAACAACTAATAACGTCTTATTAAGCATGTCGAAAGCATTTATAATGTCGGAAACAGGATAATTGGTATTGATTAAGGTAATGTTTATGTAATGATAATGATATATCTGCCCGGAAATCGAGCGTATCTATCTGTCTGCTTCAATTATTAAGTTTGTTTATCTTTTGTCCCGAAGATCTTTATAGCCAATAGCCAATCAGCTTACGTTTGATCAATGTATGTCTATAAGATAAGAGAACAATGGGTTGTAGTTTAGTCAGTCAGAGACATGAACTTATGATGTACACCATCGGAGAAATTGTAAAAGAATCGAGGAAAGCGACAGTGTGGGTTCCTTATTTATTCCCCATAACAAAAACCTAAGTTTTCGGGTGCTTAGTATAATTGCTTTTAAACCAAAACGGTTATCGACACTGGGCATCAGCTTTGACCATAGATCGTGGGCATTTAAGCCCTTGCTTACCCCCACCCCCCTCCTCCTCAACAAGATTCAAGGCCAGATCGCGAGCCCAAAAAAATATTCCAAGAAGAAATTTATTATGTTCACCTCCACCCACACACGCAGAGACGGATTTCTAAGTTTTGCCACTACTTAAAATTTTATTGACATCTTTCATTCAACAGAAACTGACCATTACCGAAGGAACTACGCCCGTAAAATAACACCTTTTTTGTAGTGGGATAATAAATCTCTTATTCGATGGTCTAACATACAAGGCCATTCTCTCCGTTGAGCATTGTCCGACCGACCCCAATTTTTGGAATTTTCAACAAAAAAAAAGGGTAACGGTGTTTTAAAACCATTTTAATGTTGCATAGGAGTTTCAGGGGTTGATCCTTTTTCCCACGCTGTCTTAAGTTTGCAACATCCACCAACTTTTCAGCCATATTCATTTTGGGTTCACGTTTTGTTTGTTTTCCGGGCTCCACAGCTATGATGCTGGGGTAGCGGGACTCCGATTCCGAGACTGCCCAGGAAACGCATTTGACGCTAAACGAAAAAAAAAAAGGAGGATGGGCTAATACTCGCGGACATTTTGCTCACTGCTCGCAAAATGCTTTGCAACTCTCAAAATATCCGCGTGTATTATATGTTAAACCATCGAATAAGATGTATTTATCACGCCGTCTGAAAAACAACAAAATATACCAGCAAAAGCTCGAGAATGAGCAAGAGTAGAATCTTCTCTCAATGCAGCAAAGCACAAGGAATAAATCTGGAAACAAACAAAAATAAGATACGAGAATGCGTTGATCGAGCCGTGTCTCCAAAGCTGCGATTGCTAATTCTGCTGTCGTACTTAGCATCATCAGCAGAATAGCGCACGATTGCAAATTTGTTTGGTGTATCTCCACCTTTTGTTTGCACTTGTGTTTAAGTGTGTGCTGCAATTGTCAACAAACTGAAGTCGCGGTTCATCACGTTACCTAAAGGAGAATATTTTAAAGAAGTCATGCGCATTTACAAAGACAGATGGGGATTTCCAATGTGTGGTGATACGATGGACGGTACTCATATTCTTGTAATTGCCCCACCGACCGACCATGACGACTTCGTGGGTCTCAAAGGCTACCACATCATTCTTATGCAAACAGTAGTTGTTGACTATGAAATGATATATGAAATATGGTGAACTGCGGATGTGAAATCAAGTGAAACTATGATCCTCGCAGTTATGAACGCAATTTTAGCAATTGCGTAGGGATGAGCGCGCATGGGTGTGTATGAATATAAATGGATATCCATGGGTATAAATGGCTTAAGGCTTTACATGAATATACATGGTATACATAAGCATGCATAGATATACATGGCTGTACAAGGATATACGTGGCTGTACATGGACAGAAAAGGATATACATGGGTATACATCGGTATACATGGATATACAAAGGCATATATGGGTGTACATGGTTGTACATGGATATACATGGATGTACACGGATAAAAATGCCTGTACATGGATATACAGAGCTGTAAATGGGTATACATGGATGTACATGGATAGACATGGGTATACATGGATATACATGGCTGTACATGGATATACATGCCTTTACATGGAAATACATGGATATACATGGCTGTACAGGGATATACATGATAATACATGAATATACACGGGTATACATGGATATCCATGGGCATATATGGATATACATGGTTGTACATGGATATACATGCCTGTATGTGGATATACACGGGTATACATGGATATACATGGCTGTACATGGATATACACGATAATATATGGGTATCCATAGGTATACATGGATATACACGGGTGTACATGGATATACATGGATATACATGGATATACATGGCTGTACATGGATATACATGGATATACATGGCTGTACATGGGCATACATGGATATACATTCGTATACATGGAAATACATGGCTGTACATGGATATACTTGGACATACATGGCTGTACATGGGCATACATGAATATATATGGGTATACATGGATATACATGGGTATACATGAATATATATGGGTATACATGAACATACATGGGCATACATGGATATACATGGCTGTACATGGATATACACGATAAGATATGGGTATACATAGGTATACATGGACATACATGGCTGTATATGGATATTCATGGATATACACGGGTGTACATGGATATACATGGATATACATGGCTGTACATGGATATACATGGATATACATGGCTGAACATGGGTATACATGGATATACATGGATGTACTTGGATATCCATTATAATACATGGGTATACATAGGTATACATGGACATATATGTCTGTATATGGATATTCATGGTTATACACGGGTGTACATGGATATACATGGCTGTACATGGATACACATGGACAAACATGGCTGTAGATGGGCATACATGGGTATACATTCGTATACATGGACACAAATAGGCATACATGGATATACATGGCTGTGCATTGATATGCATAGGTATACATGGAGATACATGCCTTTACATCAAAATACATGGATATACATGGCTGTATATGGATATACATGATAATACATGAATATACACGGGTATACATGGATATGCATGGGCATACATGGATATACATGGTTGTACATGGATATACATGCCTGTATGTAGATATGCACGGGTATACATGGATATACATGGCTGTACATGGATATACACGATAATACATGGGTTTACATAGATATACATGGATATAAATGGCTGTACATGGATATACATGATAATACATGAATATACACGGGTATACATGAGTATACATGGGTATACATGGATATACACGGTTATACATGGATAGTTTAGTTTAGTTTATTGAGATTTGTCACCACAAAATACATACATTATCATAACAGTAGTATGACGTGACCGGAGAGACGAACAGGGCGGAGCCCCAATTGCAACGTATCCCCTAGGCTCAAAAAAGTATAAGATTTATACATGGGTATACATAGAGATATATGGGTATACATGGATATACATGGCTGTACATGGATATACATGGATATACATGGCTAAACATGGATATACATGGAAATACATTGCTGTACATGGATATACATGGATATACATGGCTATACATGGTTATACATGGATATATATGAGTATACATGGACAGACATGGGTATACATGGACATAAATGGGTATACATGGACATACATGGTTATACATGGATATACATGGGTATACATGAACATACATGGGTATACATGGATATACAAGGTTATGCATAGATTTACATGCGTACACATAGAGATACATGGGTATACATGGATATACATGGCTATACATGGTTATACGTGGATATATATGGGTATACATGAACATACATGGGCATTCATGGATATACATGGATATACATGGCTATACATGGTTATACATGGATGTAGATGGTATACATGGACATATATGGGTATACATGGACATACATGGTTATACATGGATACACATGGGTATACATGGACATACATGGGTATACATGGATATACATGGGTATACATGAATATATATGGGTATACATGGACATACATGGTTATACATGGATAAGCATGGGTGTACATGGACATACATGGGTATACATGGATATACATGAATATATATGGGTATACATGAACATACATGGTTTTACATGGATATACATGGGTATACATGGACATACATGGTTATACATGGATATACATTGGTATACATGGCTATACATGAATGTATATGGGTATACATGAAAATACATGGTTATACATGGATATACATGGGTATACATGAATATATATGGGTATACATGGATATACCTGGTTATACATGGATATACATGGGTATACATGGACATACATGGTTATAGATGGATACACATGGGTATACATGGACATACATGGGTATACATGGATATACATGGGAATACATGAATATATATGGGTATACATGGACATACATGGTTATACATGGATATACATGGGTATACATGGGCATACATGGGTATACATGAATATATATGGGTATACATGGAAATACATGGTTATACATGGATATACATGGGTATACATGGACATACATGGTTATACATGGATATACATGGGTATACATGGACATACATGGGCATACACGGATATACATGGGTACACATGAATATATATGGGTATACATGGATTTACATGGGTATTCATGAATATATATGGGTATGCATGGATATACATGGGTATACATGAATTTATATGGGTATACATGGACATACATGGTTATACATGGATATACATGGGTATACATGGACATACATGGTTATACATGGATATACATGGGTATATATGGACATACATGGGTATACATAGATATACATGGGTATACATGAATATATATGGGTATACATGGACATACATGGTTATACATGGATATACATGGGTATACATGGATATACATGGGTATACATGGACATACATGGGCATACACGGATATACATGGGTACACATGAATATATATGGGTATACATGGATTTACATGGGTATTCATGAATATATATGGGTATGCATGGATATACATGGGTATACATGAATTTATATGGGTATACATGGACATACATGGTTATACATGGATATACATGGGTATACATGGACATACATGGTTATACATGGATATACATGGGTATATATGGACATACATGGGTATACATAGATATACATGGGTATACATGAATATATATGGGTATACATGGACATACATGGTTATACATGGATATACATGGGTATACATGGGTATACATGGGTATACATGGGTATACATGGAAATACATGGTTATACATGGATATACATGGGTATACATGGAGATAAATGGTTATACATGGATATACATGGGTATACATGGACGTACATGGGCATACATGGATATACATGGATATACATGGGTATACATGAATATATATGGGTATACATGGATTTACATGGGTATTCATGAATATATATGGGTATGCATGGCTATACATGGGTATACATGAATATATATGGGTATACATGAACATACATGGTTATACATGGATATACATGGGTGTACATGAATATATATGGGTATACATGGACATACATGGATATACATGGGTATACATGAATATATATGGGTATACATGGACATACATGGTTATACATGGATTTACATGGGTATACATGGACATACATGGATATACATGGGTATACATGGGCATACATGGGTATACATGGATATACATGGGTATACATGAATATATATGGGTATACATGGAAATACATGGTTATACATGGATATACATGGGTATACATGGACATACATGGTTACACATGGATATACATGGGTATACATGGACATACATGGATGTACATGCCTGTATGTGGGTATACATGGGTATACATGGCTGTACATGGATACAAATGGACAAACATGGGTATACATGTGTATACATGGACATACATGGGAATACATGGATATACATGGAAATACATGGGTATACAGAGAGATATATGGGCATAGATGGATATACATGTATGTACTTTGCTATAGCTACTTATATATGCTGATATACCTCTTTTATAAAATTTAAGCGCTTTATGATACACTTTAATAACCCTACTTAAAGTACATACCAAAGAGCTGCACCGGTGACTGCTGACCAAAATGGTTCACTAGTTTCCAGTCTGTTCTCTACTGTGTTATCCAAGATCGCGAGGATAACGACTTTAATTACCGGGTCGTCCAATTAAAAACGAAAAAACCAGCAAGATTCAGAGCGGCTCATCGTATTAACCCTCACTAAAATGTGGAAAGATACCGGCCTTTATTAACAGGATTTTAATCCTGTAAAACTGTTGACTTGGAGGGAAGTATACTCTACTCTTAAACCTTTCAGCCCCGTAGGGTTCCCCATTGACGAGTAAAATCGTCTGGCGTTAAACAGAGTAAAATCTATAAGTGGCACTATTGGGAGTTAAAGGGTTAAGGGGGACATAGTTTTTGAGTGAATCCAGCTGTTGTTAACCCTTTCAGCCCCGTGGGGTTCCCCATTGACGAGTAAAATCGTTTGGCGTTAGACAGAGTAAAATCTATAAGTGGCACTATTGGGAGTTAAAGGGCTAATGGAGACATAGTTTTTGAGTGAATCCAGCTGTTGTTAACCCTTTCAGCCCCGTGGGGTTCCCCATTGAGGAGTAAAATCGTCTGGCGTTAGACAGAGTAAAATCTATAAGTGGCACTATTGGGAGTTAAAGGGCTACTGGGGGCATAGTTTTTGAGTGAATCCCGCTGTTGTTAACCCTTTCAGCCCCGTGGGGTTCCCCATTGAGGAGTAAAATCGTCTGGCGTTAGACAGAGTAAAATCTATAAGTGGCACTATTGGGAGTTAAAGGGCTAATGGGGACATAGTTTTTGAGTGAATCCAGCTGTTGTTAACCCTTTCAGCCCCGTGGGGTTCCCCATTGAGGAGTAAAATCGTCTGGCGTTAGACAGAGTAAAATCTATAAGTGGCACTATTGGGAGTTAAAGGGCTAATGGGGACATAGTTTTTGAGTGAATCCAGCTGTTGTTAACCCTTTCAGTCCCGTGGGGTTCCCCATTGACGAGTAAAATCGTCTGGCGTTAAACAGAGTAAAATCCTCTGGCGTTAGACAGAGCAAAATCCTCTGGCGTTAGACAGAGTAAAATCTATAAGTGGCACTATTGGGAGTTAAAGGGCTAATGGGGACATAGTTTTTGAGTGAATCCAGCTGTTGTTAACCCTTTTAGCCCCGTGGGGTTCCCCATTGAGGAGTAAAATCGTCCGGCGTCAGACAGAGTAAAATCTTTAAGTGACACTATTAGGAGTTAAAGGGCTAATTTTTGAGAGAATCCAGCAGTTGTTAATTAGTGGAGTACTAAATAAGAGGCGTACATTTTACTGCGTTTAGTTTTACTCCACTTTTTCACTCCAACTCATTGAAAACAAAGAATTAATCGGTGGATTTCACAAAAATAAAACAACCCCAATTCCACATCTTAGACTGGCTAAACTTAAATTTACCCTACAAAAATTCATATATAGGAGTAATATCCTCTTCTACTTTTTTTTCTCAGAAAGTAGAATTAGTAAGTGGGGTAGACTTTACTCAGTATCCCGATAAATAGGAGTAAAATTAACTCCAGCATATTATATTACTCTGTAGGGAGAGTAAAATTTACTCTAGCAAAGTCATTGCCTTTGAATATTAACTAGTACTGAGTTAAAATTACTCTTAGTG
>NC_090869.1:53933452-53938452 GCF_036669935.1 Montipora foliosa | reverse complement strand
AATTGTTAAAGATAGGATTTGCTCAAAAGACTGTTTGAGGTTTTGAAGGCAAAATTTTCGTAGAACAGTAACTTTAACTTTCCTTTTTGCAGTCCATACTAAGACCATTATAGGATACTCTGGAATAATCCAAGACCGGAACCAGAAAACTCTGGTTTCTGTTGAATAACTGCGCTTGCCATGAAAGTGATTACTTTCCACTTGCGAGATAGCAAGACGAGTATAAACACATCTCCTAATACACTTGCACTTGAAACGTTTAATTTTCGGAAAATCAAAAATAACGAGAGCCATTTTTCACTCAAAACTGATTTAAGTTTCGGGTGTCACGCAAGTGACGATTCGCAACTTCAAAATATTGTAACTTCAAAAACAAAAACCTTACGGAAATTGTAAGTTGCAAAATAATCTATTTCTAGATCATCTTCAACCCATAGTTAAAAATCCAGAAGAAATCACAATTTGAAAATGGCAGGAAATGAAACCGTTTTTCTACAGCCAATCAAATATGGCCTTTTCTGGATGGATTTGACTAGAGTCAGACTCTTTCACGACCGCAGGTGGTCAACGGAACGATGTCTCTGGCAACGAGATCAAGTTATTTTCAGCGCGAGTTTCAATCGAGTGTCGTAAAACCAAAACCAAAGTAATGACTTTGGCCAAACAAAAAGGACGGAGACAATCCAGTAAACCAATCAAAACTCGAAGTAATTACATGTAGCCGATACAAAGCGCTGGAAAATGTGCACGCACAAGCCACGAATGGTTTTGGTTTCACTTCTGATTGGTTGACATAATGGCGCGAAAACTTTGAACGAATCACTGAGTGAAGTAATGCAAAACCAATGCGATTCGCTAATTACTTTCGACAATGAATTGAAAACCGCTCTATTGTACAAATTTTCACTCTTTTCCTCAGTATGCTGTGAAAAATGTTCTTTAATGAAAACCACTCAGTACCTGATGTGATATCAAAGCCCAGCTTGTAACAGACCACTGTTTGGCCCTGGAGACTAGGTCAACTCTGTAGAGAATGCCTCGTGTTGGAAGTTTGAAGGCAAAATTGCCATGGGATGACACAAAAATTGTTTGTACAAATCCACACGCACTTTAAATTAAGCCACAACGAGAAAACGTATTCAACCACGTTGATACGATTTTTCTGCGTTCTTCTAGATACTGCTGCCCTCTACAGCATTTGACAATCCCACTTTTTTTTATACGCAAAAGGAGGAAACGTCCTTACCCCTAACAGGTGCTCCATCCATGATCTCATACTTCGCAATTGTTTCGTTTTCATTGTAAGTGTTGGGACCTGACAGTGAAAAAAACAGGAAATAACCTTTATCATCTACTGCAACCTATCATTATGCAAACAGCAAAAATCACCAAACATTTTTGCGGTCACGCACTACTTTGTACATGGCTACTGTGTGCAAAAATCCCTCTCTTTCACTCTTTCCGCAAAATTTCCATGTTTCCTTACAAAAATTTAAACCACGATTCCAAAGAATAAACACCTGTAGTTTGGGCACAGTTTCAAGCACACAGATCATTATTAATTTTTGCACTTCTATAAGAGCTGACTGAAAAGTAAAAGGGAGTTATAGGGGTTATAGACAAAAAAATAACAATTACTGTAATAAGCTGCAGATCTACATTCATGTAGGTATCTCTAGTCAGGATTATCTGACTAATGAAATAAGAATAATGCCGCGTAGTTGGTTAATGAGGACATTATTAGTGTTATCATCATCATCATCATTTTCACACCCCTGTGACCAAAAAAGACTAAGCGACCAAAGTTTTAAGCTATGATTTTAAACAGACACTTGTTTATTTTGACTGGAATTTTCCTATTAAATGGTCCGCCACTACTAACATTAAGATCTTGAGGGTGCTGGATCGAGGAGAAAATGACGTCAAAGGCTCACTAGTTTAAGAATGCATTGCGGGTGTACGCCGCAGAATTAATACGCAGCACAAGAATTTTGGGCTTTCAGATTTTTAAACTAACGTTTTGCATATATAATAAGCTGCATTCACACGCTGAGATTTTAAGCTAGTGAGCCTTTGGCGTCACTTTTCCCTGGATTCAACTCTCTCTGGTCCAATCGGTCAGTTTTGAACGTGAGTAATGGCGAACTGTGAAATCCAAAACTTACACTTAAAGTAAACGGCCTTTGGATAAAAATCACACCTCAAATTTTGCCAGTCAGGGGCACTTTAAGACACAGGTTATCTCGATGGATACCAGGCAGCAGCGAATTCCTGCAGTGCCCAGATTATCATTATTACTATCATTTTTAATATCAGCTGAAATTTTGAAAAACAAGTGTTTTAGGATTAAGAACAGGTTAAAGTTAAGTTAATCTTACGCAATGTTATGATATTACAACATTAGCATCTTACCCCTTACACTGCACAAACTAATCATAATAATAATAATAATTTATTGAAACACATTTTCGCATTTAAAAATGAATTACAATGTGTATTTACAATAAAAAAACATTGAAAAACATATTGAATATAAAGATTATATAAAAATGTAGATTCTAAATATTATTATTAAAAGAAGTTATTGCACTTGGAAAAAAGCTTCTTTTAAGCCGCTCCGTTCTACACTTATATATGGTTCTGTGGGTAGAATTTGTCATTGTACGTCCATGCGCGCTCACCCTCGTCATTGCCAGTTGCTTTGTGAGTTGCTGGGACACCGCCCCGACGTAAAACACGTAGAATATGCAAGCGTTTCAGTGCCTTAGCAACTACTGATGCGATGTGTTCGTTCCACTTTAAGTCATTCTGAACAATAAGCCCCAGGACCTTATGTGAGGCTTCCATTTCTAGCGGTTGATCATCAATTATTAAGGGACTAACTGGGGTTTTTCCTTGAAGAAACACAAACGCATCTCCTTGCATTTCGTAGCGTTAAGACGCATCCAGTTGCCAGAGACCCAGCTGTTTATATAGTCGAGTGTCCACATTCAAAAATTAGGTGACATGGCCCTCATTGACCATACTGAGGAACAAAATCGGGCCTAATTTGGTTCCCTGGGGGACCCCTGCTTTAACAGGGAGCCAGTCCAAAAATGTCTGATTTAACTTAACGCGTTGTTTTCTATCACATTCAAGGGATTAGACAAAGTCTAACGTTAAGGTTAAAAAGCTTTTGGACAAGGATGTTATAACCAAAAGCTTTTGAAAAGTCCAAAAAGCAGACTCGGAGATGTTCATTAGAACTGTCCGGTTGTAAAAGCCAATTATGAACCATATCTAACAGACAGTAAGATGTGGACGTTCCCTTTAGGAAGCCAAACTGCATAGGGTCAATTTTATCCCTGACATCCTCAATCAACCATGAAACCACAAAGTCTTCTAAAACCTTTGAAATGCAGGGTGCGAGTGAGATTGGTCTTATATCACTCTTACATGTGGGCGTGATTTTAGGGATTGAGATGATATTAGACTGATTCCTTCTACGAGATTGGCATAACCTCAGACAACAAAGATGCATTAAAAATAGTAGCAGCTGGAGTTGCTAGTTCAAAAGCAAATGCTTGTGAGATTTCTTTTGCTGCTATTTATTCTCAAATGAGAATTGTAAACAAAGGCATAAATCTTTCAATAACAAAATCCAAAATAAAACCTAGCACCTAGCAAATGCCTTCCTGTTTTAGAATGATTTGAAACCCTAAACATCAACCTCGAAAATTAAAACTGAACGACAAGAAGTTCCATGCGCTTTGACATGGAGCTGCCAATCAAGCAAAAGCGAATGAATGATTTTCCTAAAGAGTGTGACAAAGGGCATTTTTGTCTTCTGTCCAGAGAATTATGTATCTAAATTACAAAACAGCCATTCTGTATTGATAAGCAGAACATTGATAACATTTTCAATAATGTTCAAGGTAACAGGGCTTTACAAGTGACCTGGCTGCCATCCTGGTAAAATAATTATTTTATCCAAAAGCACAAAAAATAAAGGCTTTTAAAACAATTATTCAACACTAGCATTTTTTTGAATTTTTTTCGTGTTTTGACCATGATTGGCATATAAATAGGTATGGGGAAATAACAATGTAAAACTATGTAAGGAAAAGAATAAAAATTATGACCATAAGAAGGGCTTGGGGGGAGGGGGGGTGGGAGGGCAAAACACTAGTCAATTCTTTCTGTTAGAAACTTGGGCCGATTGAGTCAGATTGTACAATGAGACTTGGTCTCAGTTTGTCAGCAAAAAACATTTTCATTCTCGAGGCATGCGTGTACAACATGTACAAAATTTACAGCTTGTGAGACCATGTGAAGAAACAACAAAAAAATTGTAACTTACTGCAATTAAGTATGGAAGAAGTTATCACTACAGGCAAATTTCCAAGAAATGCTAGTATTATTTTGATTATACTTTATCAGCATCTCAGAACAGAGGAACCTAGAGCTGTAGATACAGATTGCAATATAGTTCACCTCACCTGTTCCAGTGGTTTCTCTCTTTATAATTGCTAACTCCATGTGCTTGATCTTGATACGCACCAGAAGGAAGTAAATCTTGCCAACAATAACATCTTTTAAGTGATACCTACATTGGATAAATACATGTACATGTACCGGTACTACTTAATTTACAGTGTAGCCAGAAAAGGAAAAAGCATGTACATGTATATCAAGAATCATAATTTTTATACAGTGGATCCTGTAAATGGAGGCAAGATTTAAAGTGATTATGCATAAGCAAAGTTAACTTGGAAAGGTGTGCTGGTTAGCAGCTATAATGGACATTTCATGTGCCATCACTTTTGTTTGCACAGATTGGGCTTGCCTTTTGTTCGGGTTTACTGCCATTTGTCATGTTTTTGGGTGACAGAGCCACAACAAGAATGGCAACCAGTTTTTTTTTTTTTTTTGGTTTTTTCACCCACCCTTGCAACTTATAGGGCCTGGAAAATTCTGAAAAGAGCTATAAACTGAGTATAATTTTTTGTACATAACTTCAA
>NC_090869.1:53895952-53928452 GCF_036669935.1 Montipora foliosa | reverse complement strand
CTAAGGCTTACTCTATGCACAGGATGCCCAACATCATAATTTTGCATTGTCCTAATGTAGAACACACTACTACAATAATAATAATTATTATTCCTACTGTTCTAAGGGGCATAATCAAATACCTGTTGTTCATCTCTGGGAAGCTTGAAAGAGTGTGCACAGCAAGATCAAGCTCTTTGCTTATGTCGCTAATGCGTCTGATGATGGATACCCGCAGAAAATATCTGAGAATCGGAAAAGACAAACAAGACCATGTTAAAGTGTGCATTGTTTTTATTTAGCTACCTGTCAGGAAAGGCAGAAAATAAATGATAAGAGTTAGTTTCTTATTACACAAATACATTGTATCTTTATTATCAAAACATTATTGATATCTCACCTAAGCCGGACATTTGCTCCTGTGTAAGTTTCATAAGGCTTCTCTACATTAACAAACTCAAAGTCATAAGTTGCACTCTGTGTCATCTCTCCAGGTCGTGCTAAATCCCTCACCAAAGAAGTAAACTCATGATGATTTCCCCGATCATAAAAAAGTTCTGAAAAGAAAGAAGTACTATTCAGTTGTCCCATTGCAAGTTATTTAACTAGAAAACTAACTGTCCCTTCCAGAATTGTTTCCTCACTCTGATTTTGCTGGCACCACGTTGAGATAAAAATAAAATCCAATTAGAAAAGAAACATCTAAGAAAAAAAAACATATACAATTGAGTTCCCACCTCCCATCTTGAAAGATCTGCATGGTTGCCAATTACTGAACTTATAAAGTTTAAGATATTGATTCTCACTTTCAAGGATTTGCATTATTTGCCTCCGTCGTACATACAATGTACAAGAACTGATATTAAGTCTCTACTATTCTTCAAGAACTCTCCCCGACCTCGGGACATTATTCCCCAGTACGGCCCTCATGCTTGGTTAGTAAGGTTACACATAAATTATATTATATGGATGGGAGTGTTTTACCAGCAATGGTACTAAGAATCAATATGACCACTACATCAGGGAACCAAGTGGTATATTTTTCGTATGTAACATGAGTCACAACAATATCACGATTCCCACCTTTCACTGCTTTCTTTAATACCTAATAATTGTGTTGAAGCCTGCTTTTCAATCTCTACCATGTATTATTTATTGTCCATAACAAAAAGAAAGTTACAAGTTAGCTCAAAGATATGAATTTTGTGCTCTCGTGGCAAGAACAATATTTCACAAGTGAGTGCATTGTCTACTAATATCCCCTATATGTGTATGAAAATTTCATACACTTTAAAAATCAAACAATTCTTCTGTTCATCATGTCACAAGAAGTTCTGATGAGTACTATCCTGTAAGTATTTCGAGATAAGCACTTTTTGCAAGGTTTAAATTTCTTCACAAGTAAAGAAACAGTACATGTATATTAATTAGTAGACTGAAAGCAGTCCCTTCATAAATCTGTCATGGTGCCCGCCAGGCAGTTGTGTTTTGTCACGTAGACAAAGAAAAAGACAGAGGGGGGTTTGGGATGAGGAGAAAAAGAAGGGACTGACTGCATGCTTTTCTGTAACTGACGCATTCAGAATAACCAAATTCGCTAATCAAAGTAGCAAAAGTGATACATGTATGACAGATGTTCTGCCTTTTTTATTGTTAATGTAAATAAACACTCAACATAACTACAGTAATGGCATAGGAATAATTATTTACATGTATATGCATGTCGAATTCAATAAAGTTTTGGGAAAGGAATCCACAGAAAAACTACTGCATTTACTTTGAATGTAATGAGCAACACTCCAAAGAAGCCCCGTAAAAACAGAGGTAGAAAAGCTAAGCAGAGAAAGGCCTCACATTTTTGATGGATTTGCAGAATAAAATTAACGTTAAATTGAATGTTGGAGTGTTTGATCTAATGTGTGACATTCATCCACAACTAAAAAAATTCTTGTATACAACGGACGACTCATTAAATCTGAAGTCACAAGACAGACTTCTTTCTCTCCTCTTCCCAAGTCTCCATTGGTCTTTTTATTCGTTTGCATGACCAAACACGACCGCCTCAGAAAAGCGTGTTCGACTGATTTATGAACTGCTCGCTGTCTAATTAATGAGCAAAATTAAAAGAACATCTTACCTATCTGTCCAACAAACTCAATTTTGATCCCATGATGTTCCAGTTTTTTACCCGGAACTTTCAAATTCACAATCACCTGATTATAGAAACAATTAACAAAACAAAAACAGAGTCTTACTTCAACCATTCCTAACCACTACCTTGCAATCAGGTGTTATTTTCTTTAAAGAAACCGCATCCTCTCTACAGAAAAGAACGCCTGATAGCAGGTTACCACTCTACTGAATGCCTTGGCCATAGAACACTGCAGCTGTTCCTCTTGCTTTATCTTGTAACCAGTTTTTAGCTGATTGAAGTCAGATTTGAAAAAAACTATGGCGGGAAACATGTACATTTAACAATATTGTTGGCTGTCACTGAAGGATCTCTGGCCATTTGATTCCTTAATAATTTTATTTATTTATTTATTTATTTATTTATTCATTCACTCAATGACCTTTGCAATAGATAACTAGAAAAATTGACATAATGTACATTAGAATGCAATTTCTAAACATGGTGAGTTACGAAATACGAAATTTACTCATAATGTACAATGCATACGTATTATTTGAAGCATCTTAGGAGATTACAACAGAAGTATTGATTTCCACGGTGATATTAAAAACTGTTCTATAAATAAGACCAACTGTGACCATCAATTTATAGGGAAGACATCTGTTTACCAACATTGCTTTGTTATTCAACTGTGCCACCCACAGAATTAAAAGACTCTTCGTTTCGACAGCAAATTAAATGAGGCTCTGGTTGGCACATTAATGACAACAGGTGACGCCAACGATGTCTTCGCTATAAAATACATCAACTAATCACTCAGGAAGTTCTAGAATAAAGCAAATATTGATCGATTAATCGAATAGCTTTTCGGCGATTGATTAAGTCCTAAGCTGAGTGTATAGCGATCGGCTTTAAACGATGGTGCCTACTACTGTTATTGCACATACTTTCTGCGCGCCTTGAGATACCCAGATTTCGCATGGGTGGTGCTTATTAATACAGGGCTACTGTATTTTTGCCCGGTTTAAAACTATTTAGAGAACGAAGAACTTACCAAGTGCTCTTGGTACCCAAAAAGAAAACTGGGGGTAACCACTCATTTTCCAGAGTTAATTAAGTTTCAATTTGGAAAGGAACGCCATACATTGCTTTGTATTTTAAAGCTTATTAAAAATATTGTTAATTAATTATCTTTGGAAAATGCGTGGTTACCCCCAATTTTCTTTTTGGATTACAATAACACTTGATACTGTAAGATCTGATTTTCCTACATATTCATACAACCGCGCAAAAATACCTTTGAATTGGTAGGCACCGTCCTTAAGTTGTTCTAATTCGGTTAAATGATTCCAAATGCACTACGCATTGGACCTCGCTATTCGCAGTGTATTTGTGCAGCTTAATTTATTAAAAAATGTGGAGGTAATTCGAACTCTCTCGCAGAACAACAACATTTAAATGTGAGTGAAAGTCAAATAATTACTCCTACCTTTCCACTCACAGATTCGCCATCGTAGTAAAGAAACAGCCTCTCCTTCTTGCCATCTTCGTTCTTCACGTCCACTTGTTTGCGACTTGCGGAGTTTGCGAGCTCAATTTCAATTTCAGCCGATTGGCCAAATCCGAAGAAACTCTGAAAAAGAGGGAGCGAAAGTGCTCCTGTTAGTCATGTATAGTACGATTACTGCAAATTCGAGCTTTTGTTGGTGATACACACCATCTTGAAAGTGCAAAAGCACAGAGACTATTCCAAGATGGCCTTCTTCCTCCTCAAGAGCCTCGCTTTGAAGTAAAAGAGCGTGATAAACAACGTGGGAGGGGTACCCGTAATGTTCAAACGATGGATAACGCTATCACTATGGAGCAATTGATTTCGCTATGACTTATCCACTGGATAGTGATTTATCCGGGGGAATAGCGTTATCCACCTCTTGAAAAACTGGGTCCTGTTCTATTTCTCTTTTTCCCAACATAATCACGGGTCATTTTCGGTGTAGGTGGTGTGTATGTGTGTGGGCAGGGGGGTGCCTGTTTGTGGTAGCTAACTTTACTAACGTGTCTTAATTACTTACTTGCTTGTTTTAGTGAATATTTTGGGCAAGAGCCGATATAACGTAGATTTGATAGTTTAGTAATGTACTATATTTCAGCTGGCCAAAACAGCTGCTCCATCAGGAACAATGAGAGTGGACTCATTGTACCTGAAGAAGGCTCAGGCTGGTTTGGTTGGCCGAAATGTAGTTCGGTTCTTGCCCAAAATATTTACTTTTTCAAATGGTAAGTATGCTTATTGCTTATTAGAGGACTGAGCGAGGAAGGCACAATCGGTTAGTGCGCGGCATTGGTACAAGAGGTCCTGAGTTCGATTTCCGGATCTCACATCCTTGTTTCGACTTCTTCAGACTTCTTTCCGTTCTGTGTAGCTTAAGTAGCTTTAAGAGGGGGGAGTAAAATGAGCGCACCGTCGGCCTCACGTTTGTCGGTTGAATTACTGTTACCAGTTATCGACGTTACGGTGGTTGCTTTGCTCTACTTCACTTTTATTAGATCAAGCCTGAGTTGATCCAATGCACACCGGTGGGATTATTGTCCACGGTTGCTTGCTTAAAAACTCTCTTTTTTATTTTAGCTTCCTATGGTTTTTCCGTGGACAACCTGTGCTCTAGGATATATACTTGCCTTCCATTTCCAACATGTTGGTAGTCGTTGATTTTACCCAGTGATAAATTTACTTACATTGTCACAGGAGTGTGGGCGTTTCATTGGGTAACTGGCTACCGCATTTCATGAAAGTTTTGCGTTAACTTTGAAAACGTCCAAAAGGGTCTCATTCTTTTCTTCGAATTGAGTTGTTGACTTTATGCTGCAGTGGCGCTCGTTTAAACGGCACAAAAACTCATTAACGGTGTCTTTGCAGTCAAGAGTTTTCTGAGAATATGTCATCAACATACTTGAAGTAAAGGTCTTACAGATTCACTTTACTTTTTGTAGACTGGGCCAAGACATAAAATCATAACAACCGCACGATGTGCTAGAGTTTTACTTAAGTGTTCAGAAATGTGCCACTTGATGACAGCATAAATCTCAACAAACTGTTTTCTCTCACCAAACCACCGCCGCTAATTTCGGAAAACATGTTTTCTTTAAAAAGTTATATAAGTTTCCCAGACTGATGGTGTGGCCATTTCCTTTGGCTTCAGTTTTGGATAATATACATTGCGCATGCATGTAACCCGACAGACTTGTCCTTCAAGTAGATTCCTGGGACGGCCGATCTAATTTCCCCCGAGCGTTTAGTATCATAGTAACGTTGAATTGACTCTTATACCCAAGCTAAATTGAACAGATATCACACAAACATAAAAGTATCGAAACCAGTCGAATTCTAACTTGCCAGGTGATTGAGGCGTTGGCCTGCTAATCCGATGCGCTCTGCAAGCGTTGGTTCAATTCTTATTAGGGAGCTTTAGCAACGGCAACGGCGACGGCAACGAGAACGTCACAAATTTGCATATTTAGTAGGCAAAAACAATAGCTTTGCACGCTCTGCACGTGCGTTTTTCAGCAAAACAACAACGTGAAATAGCCAAATTTGAGGTTTATGGAGGACGTCAGCACTTGTGAGGATAAATTTTCATTTTCTCCTCTAAATTAAGCTTGACTCATATCGGTTTCATTCTTGAGGGACTGCCAAACCATTGTCATGTTAAAAAGCTTGGAATAGTCTCGAAGTGATTACAATAATGGGAATTTATGTTTTGAGATGACGTTCTCGTTGCCGTTGCCGTCGTCATTGCTAAAGCTCCCTATTCTCGTCAAGCTTGACTTTCGCGTTCCAGATTTCAAGTTAAGGACTAGTTACTGGATACAGTTTTTATCGCCACAAACGTCGAGACTTTTGTCAATTTTCGCCCTTTTGGGCAGAGGCTAAACAGTATCCCCCGCCCTTCGCCACACAAAGCAATGTTGTTTGTGAAGAAGCGGGAATAACCAGGATATCCCTGGGAGAGGGGTGGAGAGGAGGGATCCGCACCAAGAAGATTTACTTCAACAATAATAATTTGTTTAGATATGGAGAAAGGAATCAAATGTCTCAATAGTTTTGTCCAGGACTGTAGTTTTAAACCGATCTGATTTATTTTATTTTTAGTTTCATCGAAAAAGTTCTTTTATTGTTTGGATAAATAGTTCCAAAACATTCTTCATCGCAGTTTCCAATGTTTGTTCAATTAAATCTATTACTTAACATTAGATGCTACAGGCGCGTAGGACGGGGGGTTCGAGGGGTTCGAACGAACCCCCTTTGATGGTCAATAATGGAGGACTGAAAACACAAACTGTTGGTTTTCAGCTTTTAGCAAATAGTGGAGGAATGGAAAACAAACTTTGAGCGTTGCAGCTTTTAAATTACCCTGCAAGAAAACGCTAAAAGTATCGGGAAAGTATTAAATTGTTAGCCGGTATGTAGGTATGAAGGTATCAAGTTAACAAAACGTCGGAAATGTTGTTGTTATGACTAAAAATACCAGTTATTTTACACCCCATCGAGTTTGAAACATTGACTAGCACAATGCTGAACACAGCATTTCCGGGCCTCTAGATTTCAAAATTTACTGGGGGGAGGGGGGGGGGCATGCCCCCAGACCCCCCTAGAGACTCGCGCCTCCGGTGCTCGTATTTAAAAGCCCCTTTAATAAATATTCCTGTCAATACGAACACCCCTCCAAAAACCTCAGCTACGCGCCTGTGCTATACAGAGAAAGTCAGAGGCTATCATTTGACGTGATGACCAAATGGGCTTAGCTTGATACCTGGCTCGAATGCTAGCTGTCCTTGTTGATGATTCATATTTCCATTGCTGAATAGGTGGTTTAATTTGCAACCAATCTCTAGAGACACGGATAACAAATTGCTGGTGGACGAACAAAAGGAGCTAACGACAGATGATTTGTTTTAATACATACTTAATGAACCGCTCCCCCATAGGGGTTTTTCAGGGCCAATGAAACTACTAACGAAAAGACGGAACAGAACAGCAACAACTGTTAAGAATCCCAGCTGGCCGGAGGCAAACCAGTTGGCTATTTACAAATGCAGCTGGGAAGTTGAACCAGAGACTACCAGGAACAAGTGAATTCAACGAGTGGTCAAAGCGGGTCTTGAACCCGGGATACCCGGATCTCAAGGCAAGCGCCCTAACCACTGGGCCACACCGCCGCGATGGCCGCGATGACTCAGGGTGTCAAGCAGTACATCGGCTGAAGAAAATAGGAAAATAAGACATTTGAACGGCAAAAATAGGGAAAAATAGGAAAAAACGTAAAAAAATGGGAGAAAAATAAGAGGTTTCACAAGTAGCTTAGACAGCGTATAAACTCCCACAAAACCCTACTATCTTCACCACCTTCCGTTCATGAAAACAACAAGGAAGCTTACGCAAGGAAAACGACGACGGTTATGAGAACGTTCTCGAAATATATTATTTCTCATTTTTGTAGTTAAGTCGCGGTTACTCGAAGTCATTCCGCATTGAAAATGTGTATCACCATCACAGCCATAACATTGATAAGAACAAGGAAGGATTACGTTTTTGCAAACGTTGGCCGTGTAGCACTTATATTTGAACAGACTTAAGGGGGATGGCTTTTACCTACCAAACCGTTGCTCTGGACTCCTTCAAATAGCCATTTCTCTAATTCCTTTAACTCAACAGTTATCCTTTTTTGCCAAGTGTTTTCTATTTAACATTTCTTTGTCGGGTTCAAATCACAACCACATTTGGTAAATCACGTGACCAAAACAGTAAATGCTTAAAAACTTAGCGAGTGAAATATGTTTTCCACAAATTTTTAACGCAAAAGTGTGAGAACATGCTAGCACAAAATCTGTAGGATGGATTTTAAAAGAAATCATTTCTCAAAATAATTATGACGTCATAAGGCCCTCCCTTGATACACTTTTCAAAATATCAGTTCCATTTTTTGACGAAATAGAAATTCCATGCTACAGTTTACGAAAAATGATGGGACAGTTCCCATCCGGTGAAAAAAGTGCCTCTTCCTTTCGTTTCCTTAGAGCTTTTACCTGTTTTACACTGAAACGCATGGCAGAGGACTGGGACTAGTTGCGCATGTGCATTCTGATTGAAGTGATGTCACATTTCTATTGAAAACGTTACTTCACAGAACCATCCATGGAACCTTTGTGCAGGGCTTTTTGACTAAAAAGCTTTCTTAGCAACCATTGTCCTTGTGTAGTTAAGTGCAGCCCCCCTTAACTGATTAGAGTGTAATGAGCGAAAATTGAGAATTTATCGTCAGGTGCTCGCGTCATCTACTTTACCTCAAATGGTTATTTCACGTCGTTATCAGGACGGGAACGGCAAGGAAACACATAAGCGTACGGGCCGGAAGGGGTTGGGGGGATCGCAGCCCCTCTTCCCCCACCCCTCACACTTTGGGCAACTAAGATTTTTTTTCAAAGAGTCGTGTGCGCAGATTAGGCCACATGACTGTTTCAGAAATGATGGAAACAATGCACGAGAATGATCTATTTAACATATGTTTCCAGAGTTTTCTAACGTGGTACATATCCTTGCGGTGATGGCGCAGTGGTGAGAGCAGTCGTCTCCCACCAATGAGGCCCGGGTTCGATTCCCAGACTCGGCGTCGCTTATTTCCCTGTCGTAAACGGTCGTTGCCATTTGAAACGGTCGATGCCATTTTTTAGCTCTGAATTACACTTATTAGGTCTAAGAACTCAAAAGGTTGCGGTTACTGGGAGTTGTGTCTCGCTGGTAATATGAATTAGGGTTCTGTTTAGGGTGAGGGCTAAGAACCCGAACTCTCTTTTTCCTCCAGTTTTTCTTTTATGAATGTTTCTTTTTTCCTTTTTTGTCTTGTTAATATTTTTTCTTAGTTTGTTTCTTTTAATTTTCTTTGAAGTGAAGTGTGTAGTCGACCGTTATAAATGGCATCGACCGTTTCAAATGGCAACGACCGTTCTGAGAAATGGCAACGACCGTTTACGAAAGGGAAATTTGCCTCGGCGTCATACGTGGGTTGAGTTTGTGGGTTGTCTACTCTGCACCGAGAGGTTTTTCTCCGGGTGCTCCGGTTTCCCCTCTCCTCAAAAAGCAACATTTGACTTGATTTGGTTAATTGTTAATTTCAATTTACAGTGTCCCCAATTAGTGCTTCAGCGCTAGAACGACTAGACGCTTTCCTTTCCTTTTTCCTGCTACACCGTATTCTGCCGAACGATCATTCAATGCGTTGCGGAGATTGAAAACGTACCTCCGCAGCACCATGGGGCATATGATAGATTCATACGTAAAAATATTATCACTTCATACGTAGGTTTATGTTACTACATCGTATGATCCTCGTTTCTTTTCGACTGTTTCGTAAAAATTTGGGCAACTTGCGAGAATTTTTTGGCCAAATGGTTCACCTCACCTGCCCGTCACTTTTGAGGAAAAGTACCAGAATGTAACTGAAACGCACGAGCATGGCGTGGGGAAACTTTGTTTAGGTTAATTGAACCCATTGGTCCATGGCGTTCTCGTAGCCGTCACGTCGTCGTCCTAGCTAAGCCCCCTATTTATTGAGAAAGCAATTTTTGGAATTTTTTTGCTTTTAGCATAATAAAGAACGCTGATATTGGCGTCCAAATGACCATGAAACAGGAGCTGCAAGGAAAGTAAAAAAAACGTTCCGTCAGTTTCTTTCGCCATTTTGGACCCCGTGACCGTTAACATACTCTCGTGACTTTTGCGATTCGCACGCTCCGCAAAACCGGAAGGAATGGCCAGGCTTTGACGCCAGGAGGCCATTATCTTGATTAAAAATCTACGAATCTTGATTTTCTATTTCTAATTTAACAAAATGTTAAAGCTGGGAGCAAACAACTTTATCTGAAAAGTGCACTAATAGTTATTCTTTCGTTGCTGCACGGTAGCAGCAAATCAATTTTATTTTTTTTTGAACCGCAAAGTCGATGCCGTTTTAACCCTTTGACTCACAAGAATGATCAGCATGTAAATTCTCCTCACAATTTCAATGAAATGTCAGTCAGATAGGTATTGAGAATGAAGATAATTATCAACTAAAGAGGTGTGATCTTGATATAAAACCAAATTCTCATGACTACCCAGTAAAGAAAGCTATGATACCAATTAAGAGAATGAATATTTCGATCTTGGGAATGAAAGTGTTAAGAGTCGAAGTAGCGTATCATATGAACCTATATGTTAATACGCGCGATTCCTAAGTCTGCCTTGGTCATAAAAAATTGATAAAACAAGTCACTAAAAGTTATCAATTGTATCTAAAGCAATTTAGCATTTGATTTCTTTTTCATCAGAGTTCAATTCTAACTGGTCACCTTCGCAGCCGTTTTTAGCCATGTCACGCAACGCTCCCGTGACATTGCAAAAAACGGCTGCGAAGGACTTAATCGAATCCAGCTTATCCCCATGTTGCAAACCTCAGGTTTTGTCTCGCGGTAACAAAGTGTGAACATAGAACCTCTGTTTTAACTATTTTGCAGGAACTACCGTTTTACCCAAGGAAGTCCGGTTATTTTCGCTTTGCTAGAAATTTTTCTCATAAGGAGTCTAGCCGAGCAAAATTGTAGTGTTTTTAAACCGACTGTCGTGAAAGCAAAGCATTTACTTTGGTCTATCGCAACAGACGGACTGAGAGAATCCAAAGAGCAAGTCACAACTAAAGCAATTATATGAGGCGGGCGCTAAGAGGCGGGAAAATGAGTGATCAATTTATTTTGCTTCGCATCGGATTGGATGAAAATATGGGCAGTAATGCAAACTCAAATGCATCTCCAGACTTTCTTTCGACAAGCAGTTGAAATGGCTCTGATAATTAACAACGTACAAGAGCGGGGCCTGTCAAGACACGCGCGCACCCTTGTCTCACTAACTAACTCGCACGTTGTCTTAATCAACACGCGTGATTCGCGAGCATGAAAAGTGTTGAGGTAGTTTTTTTTCCCAAGAGGACAGATAGTCAAGAGGTCAAATAACTTGGAATGAAAAAACAATTCAAACGTATACATGATTGGTTGCTCTCTCGGTATCGCAGCAGTGTGTTGGAACAAGTGTGGACGCGGAGTTTGCGGAATTTCGTTTCTGGGTAAAGATTTGCTGGACGAAGTTCTCAAAAGTGCACCAACAAACTATAAATTAAGAGACAAAGTTCTTTCTAAGCTCTCCACACACTCCAAGTGAATGTGCAAAAATCTTCTGGCTGATTCCGCTAATCTCTTAAGAATTCTATCAAAATCAACCCTCCTTCCGGACTTAAGAAACAGTTTGACCATTTTTCTAAGCGCCTGAATTGCCTGGGCGCTCACGTCATTGTTCCCCTGTTTCTGAATAGGAACTCCTCGCAAAATAGAGATGAAATTGGAGTCCAACAGCTTTGTTATCCACTGATTTTGATCTAGCCACGTTTTTAACTTTTCAAGTCCTTCGAAGTTGAGTCGGAGTGTTCTGAAATGAGATTCGCTTCCTGTCTGGATATAAGCGCTGGAAGAGTAAGGCATTAATAATATTAATAATTGCTGGTTTGCATGTGACGTCATGGTAGCCATGTTGGTTGGTACGTGTCACGTGGGTGAAAATAGCACGCGACGTTTTTGAGGCATGGACGGCTACCGGAATCTCAAAGAACTTTACGCACGCCCAGGACAGTAGTGTGTCCCAGAGTGTTAAGGCGCTGTTACACTGTACAATTTTTTCGTACAACTTGTCTCGTACCGCCATTTCTACAAACATTCTCACATTACGAAACAAGTTGTTTTACGGGTGTTACACCGAGCAACGTTTCATGCAACTTGTCTCGTTTCGATGATCACATGAGGTTAAAGGAACATTTTTATTGGATAGTGCAGGAAACCGTTGTGACACAAGTTGCAGAACAGATGTTACCCTGCGCAATGCTTAAAAACTCATTGCAGCCATTGCGGAAAGAACAACTCAACAGTTTCTGTAACTGGTCTCGCAACGTATTTGGCCGTTGCAAAGTATGTTACATTGGGCAATGATTCGTGCACCTTGTCTCGCAATGGCGTTGCGTGACAAGATGTACGAAAATTGCACTTTGTAACAGCGCCTTAAAACTAATCGTCCCTTATAGAGGAAAGATAAGAAGCAATATAAATGTAGTCGTGTGAAGAGAAGATAAATGGGAAAATGAACTCATTTCCGGTTGTGTAGCTCAAAAAGGTTGCATGCTTTAGCTCCCTCAGAAGAGCTTAAGGTAAAAGGAAGTAAGCTGTTTTACTGTAGTTTTTAATAGTCTTTACACCACCACATTTATATTGCTGAGTATCTTTTCTGTCACACACGATTACTTAAAAAATCTGGGAGAGACTAATGTCCTGGCATGCAAAATGTTCACTTCCGGTTTCCGTCTGGTCACCTTCGCAGCCGTTTTTCGCCATGTCACGCAACGCTCCCGTGACATTGCAAAAAACGGCTGCGAAGGACTTAATCGAATCCAGCTTATCCCCATGATGCAAACCTCAGGTTTTGTCTCGCGCCTCTGTTTTAACTATTTTGCAGGAACTACCGTTTTACCCAAGGAAGTCCAGTTATTTTCGCTTTGCTAGAAATTCTTCTCACTTCCGGTTTCTGTCTGTGACAATATGTAGCCAAACAGGAGTACTCTTCGGCTACTTAGAGTCACACTACAAATAAACTGAAAGGAGATCAAATCGAATGTTTGCTGGTTCAGCAATAGACGCAGGAAGCCTAAAGAATCCAAATAGAGTGTAAGACCACTTGGTTCAAGATTTCTTTCCAGACTCTTTGAACACAAACCTTCTCAATCTATCCACAGGTGAATGTATTGTTAGAGGGCATCTTCTGAACCTGTGACGACTCTTTCCTGGCAAATGTCAAAGGGGAAGGAAGAGGTACAGAAAATAACCACCCAGGCTCAGGAGCATATTGTGCACGGCACAGTACCCCATACTGTATAAAAATGCTGGTGAAATATGATGGTCCAAGACTTTGAAAGTTCGATCTTTTTCACAGATTACCTAATCATTTCGCATGCTAGGACAGTAGTCTCTCCCAGATTTTTTAAGTAATCAGCTATAATGGTGAAAAGATACTCAGCAATAGAAATGTGGAAGTGAGAAGATAAAACTGAGAAGATAAAACGAAAATAGCACACTTCCGGTTGCCGTCCCCAGCTCAAAAACGTCTTGTGTTTAACCCCATTAAACACAAGGGCCCAGTTGTTCAAAAGTCCATTAAACTAATGTGCAATTATTTACAGACGTAGACTCAAATTTTCCCCATCAAAAGTCCTTAACCTGGTAAATTTATGTGGCAAGATAGAAAACGTCTAGCCAATTTTGGTGGCTAAAGCTCCTGTGGAATCCTTTTCTGATTTGAATCCTGTAATCCAGGATTAGCTTAATTAGGCTTTGATCAAATGATCCAAGGTCAAATGAATTCAATACTTACGTCAGAAAACAGGAGTAACAGTGAAAAACAATAATGGCTAAATGGACGTGTACCTGTACGAAGGGTGAACTTTAATAACCGGACAATCTCGAAAAGCCTGTCTCCCTTCTGTCCCATTTTCATTTTGCCACCTCCAAACACGTCTTACTCTTTCAAAATATTCTTTTGCAACATCCAGAAATTCTTCAGCTGGGATGAAGCGTTGACGTGCTGTTGGAGAAAGTCTATCATACACAAGGAGAACACACTCAGGTATGTCCTTCAAGAGCTCCTCAATGTCTAGTTCTCGTTCAAGTTGTTTGGCAAACTCAATGTAACTTTCCAGTTGTTTAATACCACTTTTATGAAGATAACCTGGAAAATAATGAACAATTATTTTTAAAAATGAGCGTCTTAATTTCATCACAGATGGCCTGGCTGATTTGGCTACTCATCATATGGGAAAGTTCAGCCCAGTTTTTGAGATGAAATAATTATTATGGTGACGTGACCATTCAGTTGTGAAATCTACATAGCAAGAGCAAAATCGTTTCACTTTAATTAATTCTAGCAACCTCAAAACTGGACTCAACATCATAATGTAGGTTGAGTTTCTGCTAATGTTTTTCAATATTTATCAACAAATATTGTTAGTTCCAATCAAAAGGAGCCTGAGTAACATGACATCATACAAGGCACAATTGCAATAATGCTGCCAGTCTTAACTTACCTTCAATGTAGTCCTGCCCAATCTTGTGAGGACACTGATAATTGAGAAATTCACTCGCACCTTCCTTTTGGTTTGAAAGAATGTTCCTGAGTTTGCGGTGTTCATTTTGGAATTTATTAAATGCTCTTTTCCTTTGGTTCTTAGATGCCTTTGGGAAGGCTTTGTGAATTTGCTTCTGGCTGCGCATGCAGCGTTTCAGCGCCACTTCATGAAATCTTTGCCTGCTTTTATGCTTGCACAGAGCTGCTTCTAGACCATCTGACCAGCTGTAATAACGTTCCAGTCTCACTCCTTCTCTCGATTTATTGCATTGCATTTGGTAATTTGTCAAGTCCTCTTCTGTGAGCCCTTTTAATAAAAAAAAAAGGCAGAGGTTATAAGAGAAAACATAATAAAAGCAAAAAATTTGGTTTTATCCAACAAGCTTATATAAGTCCTGTTTCATTGAAATCAATAATTTCAGTTTGGTTGAATTTTTTGTCGTTCTTTGTTACAAACTGTGTATTCTTGTGCAAGCTGCCAGGATTATGCCCTGTGACAGTGTATTGAGATTTATATAGCAAGACAGTGTCTCAAAGCTCGACCAATAGGTACAGCTATACTATGAGCTAAAGAGACCCCACGTGGCAAGGTTGTCAGTCATGAATGGGGCTAACAAATGTATGGGCCAACCTAGGAGAAGCTAAGATATATCACTAGATTACACAGAAAGATAGAAGCTATAATACAGACATGAATAGCGTTTGTACTAACTGCTAGAACAAGGGAACACTCATTCATGAATTTAGCATTCAATACTGTTCTATTATTTATCTTACTGGATTGCGTGATGAACGAAAGCTGTCTTGCCCTCTAGGGGTGTCATGTTCCATTAACTGCATTTTACCAGCCGGTAAAAGCATTATTTCTTCTGGATTTACATGGTTGTTCAAATTTTCTCAAATGGCATATAATGAACTTAAAAATTAATGGTTGAGCAAGATTGGGTAAAGAGCAGCATAATTCCCATTGCTAATCCTAATTTTTATCAATGCCACATCAAGCTGTCGAGGATTCTGGCAGAGAAAGCTCTTAATGACAAAGCCTAGGGATTTATGCAGTTCAACCGAAAACTGTTTGAAAAGTATTTTGTTTGGAAACTTCAACTGGCTACATGAACTAATAATTTTATGCTTTAAGTTGAAAGGGTTGATCCGAATACAACGCGATCAAAATACAAGTATGAAATAACATTGTCAATTTAAAGTTACATTTTAAGCCCTCAAGATTTGGTATGTCACCCCTTCTTCCTCTTTCCCCATTACTAGGAAAAAAACTAATTGGATCAACTCACCAACCCAACTAGTCATTGAAATGCTTGTGTCAATTTGGGTTTGTTCGGAACAAAATCACTGCACATTGCTTTGGAGCTACTGTATAGAGCAAGTGGGTAAAACTTAGCCTTGGATGAGTGGACTATGAGCAGTCCTTCTTTTCCCTTACTCCTCTGGTGCCCCACGAATTGCCCCCAGTTGAAGAGTAAAATCATCTGACGTTAGACAGAGTGAAATCTGTCAAGTCTCACTCCCAGGAGACAATGAGTTAAAAGAATTAATCCAGGCAGGTATCTAAATGTAGCAAGGTCTTACCCCAGGTTTTCTTTGTCCTGCCAGCTGGCAAGTTGGAAAATCCAGGGAGGGGTGGTTTAGTACTGAGTGCACTCCAATAATATAACCAGTCGGGGAGATAACCACTAAACGTACTGTAGTCTGTGTCTTCAAGGATAACACGAGATTTATACAACAGTTCATACAACACAAAAAACGATGGAAATGAGCCCTTCACAGTCAAATCGGCATCAAAATCTGTCTGCAAATCACAAAGGAGGTAAACACATAGTAAAATTAATTTTGGAAAATGAAAATACTATGTAAAAAATCTCGCATTTCTGATGAACTATCAAGAGCTTTGCACAAATTAAAGCAAGTAGCAGAATCTGAATAATCTCACAAGTTCAAAGCCAACTTTTTGAATAAGGAAGTGTATTTGGTTTCAGGAAGAATAGTAGTTTTGATGCTTTAAAAAAAAGAAAAGAAAAACCTTCAATTAACTCAAAGATTCAGGGGTATTAATACTTATTAATCGATTATTAGTGGGTTTACTCTTTGAAATAACTCACTTGGGTTCTACAAAATAATAATTATTATCAGTAAGGTGGATTGAGCCACCTCAAAAAAAACAATAAAATTATTTTATTACTGGATATAGATCACTGGCATTGTTATAAAAACCTCTGATCATTTCAATTTGTACATTGTAACAAACAAGGAGTATTATGAGCGAAGATAAAATGAGGAACATTGTCACCAATCCATTGCCCCACACCTTCAAATTACTACCATCCCAACTCCTCCTCGAAATCTTGATTGAAAACAAAAAATTATGTCCAGATCAGCAGATCAAGTTTGGACACCAAAAATTCAGTCTTATGCTGATTTTGTCAAAATGCTTCACCCTAATGGTAATTAACTTCACCTTGATAATCATGCACATACAATGTAATTTAACCCGCCACGATCAATAGAATTACAAATCAGCACCCAAAACAGCTGTGCTTTCTGGATACACTAGCGTCTTGTAAAAGACACTGCAGTTGTGATTGGGTGAAGATTTTATTGTTGCATTTCATTTTCGATTTGAAAGTTACCTTTTTTTCTTCAAAAACCTCGTGACAATCGTATTGTTTTTACTGAGATCACTACAGAGAAAACACGACAAACCTACGTGAACGTAATTTCCTAAAACAATGATCTCTATTAAAGTTACCAGTTCAAGTCCAGACGCAACAAAAATAAATCTTCCTGCACTTTCGTAAAGAATACAACAACAATACAAGCGTGGAATTAAATTTGTGAGAATCGTGTTGCAGGAAGTAGACCAAGCGAAATACCAGAGTGATTTTAGAAATTAATTTTAATTTGAATTCGTAAAATTTTTAAGATGCATGGAATTTATACACGTTGTTTCGCTAGGAAGAAAAAGGGAAAATGGGAGCGTGTTAAATATTTCTTGACATAGAAGAATAACGACAATATTTCATTCGCTTTCGAACGATAAAATATAAAATAAAATATTGTATTCGCAGGTAAGTTAAGGAAACAGCATGTATGATTTCTACGTTTCCTCACCTTACAAAGATGCTTCCATAGTGAATTGCAATCCTGACACAAATCACGCAGACGGCGATTACACTCGCTCACATTCAGCAAAGACTTTGCTGGCAAATAAGAAAGAATCATACAAAGGACCTCAGCGCTGAGACTCGACAACAGATCCTTTGAGAAGTAGGTGAAAGCTGCCATCTTGACACAAATGTTTACTTTCCTTGCCTCGGTTTCGATAGCATGCCCGTCTGCTTTCTACTGACTAGGGTAGGGAGAGTAAGAGTTTCGAAAATGTATCCGAGAGCAATCAAGATAAGAAATGCAGACAATAAAACGAATTGAACGATCGATTATTGAAATCATTTGCACCAGTGGGTTTTTATAAGAGTTTATTAAAATTTTACAAGCGCAAAGAAAATCTTACCCACCCTACCCACGCAAAGGGCTCTCACTGTATCATTAACAAAAATGGCGTCGATTCTGGATCAGTACCTCCAGGCTTCAGCAGGGGAAAATTTAAATCCTTTTCTCGGACCAGATGTCACTGAACCGGTGAGCGAAAACCCAACTTCTAGAATTCCTTGTTACCAGTAATAACCAGAGAATTACGATATTTTCGGTTGGAAAATCCCCTCGTGTTTCATACCATACAACTGTATCAGCTCTCGTTCTCTCCAGTTTGTCTTTTTTAAGCTCAAGTTAAGCTTACGTAAAATATTTAAGCTGTACTTAGTTTTAAAACTTTCACTCGCCATCAGTGATTCATTCCAGTTGGTTAAGTTAATAATTTTCATTAGTGTTCGTGTCTTACTCATCTAAAACAAAAACAAAAACAAAAACATTCAGATCTCAACAGGGTACGTTGAAGTGAAAAGCGAGGATGAAGTTCCCATTTTTCGGCGGCAAAAGATCAACTTCAGGTAACAATAACTTTTTCATTAGAGCTATCTTGCTCACTTGTATCTCAAGAAATTGGAAAATAGATTGTTTCTTTCCAATGTGGATTGTGGGTAGCGACACCAATTGAGTTATGCAATGGGTAGTGATTTATCCAGTGGATAGCGCTATCCACCCTTTGAACAACGGACCTGAGGCCCCAGTTGTTCAAACGATGGATAGCGCTATCCACCGGATAAATCACTATCCACTGGATAACTCAATCGACTTTGCTAGTGTTTATCCACTGGGTAGTGATTTATCTGGTGGATAGCGCTATCCATTGTTTGAACAACTCGGGCCAGGAGGTGGAGGTTGCGTGTCTGAGACATCCAGGAGCCTCCACTATTGGCAACTATCTCCTACATGGAGACTGTTCCCATGTCTGAGAACGGCATGCAGCATGGGTGACAGGCACCCACCACACTGATAAAAAACAGTGGAAAAAAGGGAAGAGTAAGGACGACCCTGCTGTAACGCTCGTGCCTCCCACCTCTGTGGACCCGGGATCGCATCTTAAGTTTGTATGTAGGCAAAATCAGCAAAATCGACTCCCAGTTTATTTCATCTGGCTAGGGTGCTGTGATGCGAGGTCATGCTTGGGTCGTGTTCAGGGAACGAGTGCCTAGCCTGCTGCACAGCTCCTTGACAACACATTCACCCACCTTACACAACCACAACCACAACACATACACTGACCAAGGCCGCTGATCACAACTGAAGGACTCCTGTGGTTAACTCCATCAAATTACATTTACATGTAACTGCATCTTACAGTAAATAGCAGTTTATTATTTTACTGATCAAAGGAAGTTGCCACATCTCCACAAGATTTTGCCTTCAATTTTCCCTCAGACTTTTGTTTTCCCTCAGCATAAAATTACATTGTCAATGGTTAGAAAAACCTCTTTAGCATATAATTTGAGGGATCCATTAATTGAGACAATTAGGAGGACTTAGACTTGAATTATGACTCATGTACTGTATCAGTTAGCAATGACATTTTCAATTGCAGACCACCTAGCAACATCGTGGACGTTGCAGTTAGCAGTAATATGGTGGCCATAGCTTTGAGCAACAATGAACTGATGAGACTTGACTTGTCCAACCCAAGTGAAATAGATCGTGAGTTTGCAAAATAACTGTAGACTTATATATTACCCTTTTATCATGGTCAGGTCCCTCACAGTCGACGAAAGTAAGATCATCTCACATCAGACATTATAGTTAATAGTAAGTATTCTTGAGATGCAAGTTATCTGGACAATTAAGCAATATTGACCTTATGGGACCACTTGCAAATGGCGTATGAGGGACGCTGACCCATTTTGCATGCAAAACTGCTTTATTGACCAGTTATTGATCAGGGAAACAATGTTATTAGGTCCTATTAGCCTTAAGGAATACAGTCAATCGCACATTCATGGCAACTGCTCATCCAATTTGAATGACCTCTCTAACTTTCATTGTGTGGTTCCAGAAAATACCCCCCCCCCCCCCAACCCAGCCCTCATGGAGGGTTTTTTCCAGTTTGACCCCCCACCCCACTGGATTTTCCATTCCAGAGGGATTCACGTTACTCCCCCCACCCCCTGGAATTTCCATGATTTTTCCACTTGGGAAGTTATTTATTTTTATTGACTTAGAGCTATGATCGTGGAAATTCTACAGTGTAGACGTATTCACAGACGCATTGAAATGTTCAAACTGACAACTGAACTTATTCAACACTTTAATGCCCTAGCAACTGACCTTTTCTCTGTTCAATTGAAAGAAGTTTTCATTCAAAAATCAAAGAAAAGTACTGAAAGTTGATGCTATTTCAAGTCTGCATCATATACGTTTTGCAACCTAGTTGAAGTTTGAATCAAATGTCGCTTAAATTTGTCTTTCACCAGGAACACTTCAATAAAGTTATATATATGATGCACTTTGTCTCTGTAGTTTGTAAATGACAGTACATTTTTTGTATGCTATAGGATTTTTCAATTGATCACACATTTCATGTGGGAAACATATACTTTTCAAGTTCCATCTGGTAACTAAACAACCAAATGAAGTCTTCGCTGTCTCTCATCGCCATTGACGGCTACAAATGTGTCAGGACAAAATTATGGCACTGAAATTATCGACTTTGCTAACATTTAGAAATACATCTACAAACTCGTAAAGTTTTACACACTCAGATAACAATGAAACTATTTGATAGTCTAGTTATCGAAGGTTTGAAATTCACGGGAAATTGTACTTAACAGAAATAATATGAGTACAAAGAAATGATCTCAATCAACTGACTGCACGATTAATGCCATCAAAAAAGGTACCAGATGCGTTCAAGCTAAAAACAGCGCGATCTTTTAAAGTCAGCCATTTTGATTGACTTCACGTTGAATGTCCTGCTCAGGAGTGTCGCTCAGTGCTCTCTGTGTCATCTGGCTTCAGAATAATGGTGGAAAATATGTGGCAACAAATCTTATGTTTATTTTAACTGATAGAATTTTCCTTTTTTCTTGCTTACCTTGAGTCAATTGGAAAAGTGTGTAAGTGTTTATTCGATTGCATTTCAAACCCACTGGAAAAAAAAAGCTCCTTATGTACTCTTTATGTACCCCCCTCCCCTTCGGAAATTTGCCTTTTTCAGAGCCCCCTATCCCTCGGAATTTTTGTGACCCTCCGTGGTGGGGGTATGGACATTTTCTGGAAACACACATTTCATGTTCATTCTGCAGTTGAAATACATGTACACTGTACCCTAGCTGGTATATAAAATTTGGTATAATGTTATTCTAAGTAATTGCATGTATCATTACTAAAACTCAGTACTGCTATAAACCAGTGGTTGCTGATGTGGATTAAGTCTATCTTCCTTTCTTTTTTTAAATTAACAATATTTCATCCCTTAGGTATTTAAGTTTTATTACACTGTACACTTATATTTTTTTCTTTTATTGTGAAGCCCTTTAGAACTTTTGTGTAAAGCGCTGTATATAATAATTTATTATTTTATTATTATCAGTACTTATTAAATTCTCAACCTCGGATATTGTAATTCTCGTGCTCTGATTGGTTGACTCAATCTCGGTTATCAGCTCATATACCTTAGTTTGACCTTATATGGACCGTAAATGATTGCGCTTAGCGTTGCTGAACTAAAAACGTTTACGCCAGAAAGTGAAATGTCTTTCGGTATAAAGCAAAAGAAAAACGTTTTTGTGGAAAGTTAAGATCACTTTCGAAGCTTAGAGATACGCGAAAAGGTAAGAAATGTTTTTGTGATGAGCCTGCATCTGTCTGACCACGCGGTATTACACAACATCGCATCTTCATCAACTTTTTTCGATTTCGCTAGGATTTTCTCGCTTTTTTCGCTCGTATTTCGTACTTCTAAACTTTTGGAGTTTAAGGAATTTAATAAAACAATTATTCCATTCGAGCTTGTTGGATAAGAGAGTGGTTATAGCCAACTCGTCGCTACGCGTCTCGTTGGCTATTTACCATCTCATATCCAACGCGCGCTCATGGAATAATTGCTAATTATTATTGCTAGGTAAGTGCATTTCCTTTTTTGGAGGAAGAACATGATAGCAGAGCTGAGCAAAAGGTCATTGGAAGCCTGACTCACGGGCTAATCCCTAAGTACTATGTAATAACTTGTTCATCTGTACACATGTATTAAACCTAATCTGTTTGGATCTCTGCTCACTCTGTGGAGAATTGGCCTTTTGTTTTTTTGTTATAGGTATTGATATCACCAAGAGAGTGGATGACTCAATCCACGCCATTTTTATGGATCCAACTGCCAGGCATCTGATTGTTTGTATGAAATCTCAAGAGTCATTTTATCTTGCGAGGGACTCCAAGAAACCCAAACCATTGGCAAAAATGAAGGTAAAAATGAGACAGGCATAATGTATCACCCCCTTCCCCTCCCTCCTCCCCTTGTCTGCGGACTGGTCCCTTACTTGCCTGCATTCAGACTCTCATTTTGGCTCCGATTACATGGTTTTGATTTCATTCCGACGGATCGAATGCCGACACTCTACCCCTTTTTTTCTGTTTCTCTTCTCAGGGACATTTAATCAATGCTGTTGCTTGGAATAAGTCAAAATTGACTGAAAGTTCTACGCAAACTATTCTCCTAGGAACAACAAAAGGTTTCCCTTTCATTTTTGTTTATTATTGTTGTTATTATTATTTGACCACAGACAAACTGTTCTAACTTGTGAAAGCCATTTACGTACTTGACATGATATGCTTTGAATTTAAGAGGAAAAATTACTTGAACACAGGAGTCCTTTGGAGTTGGGATAGATTTCCAGTTCAAATGAGAATTCTCACTATTTTGTTTTCTTTGGAAGGGTTAATATTTCAGACAGAGGTTGAACCAGAAGAGAAGTTTTTTCAAGGTGGACTAGAAAAATTTTGGAAACAAGTGAGCTTGGTTGATGTACATGTACATGTATTATAACTTGTACATTTTATTTGGCATGCCTTAATTAAATAGGCTAGTTTTTTACGACTCTATAGACTAAATAACATTGCTTAAATCATGGGGTGAATAGTGAGTCAAATAATGCCTACAGTCAATTAATTTGTTATTAACATTTTTCTCCTTTGTGAGACCATAATCAATTCTTGATTATTATTTTAGTCGTATTGTTTTCTTTGTTTGTTTTCTTGTTAGCCTTGGGGATACCCATCTGAGTTAGAATGTGTTATCCTACAAAAAATTAATTCATCATCTCAGATTTGATTTATGTTTCATATCTTTTTCATTTTGGCTCTCTTCCTCTGTTGAAATCCAGCAGTTAGCAGTAACTCACTCCCAGTCTTAAGTTTCATACCTTGCTCTGTCCTTGGGTTTCCTTTTATACAGATGTATTTTCTTGATTATTTTTGTCTTTTTATTTTGAAACCTGTGGATTGAAGATCCCTGAAATGATCTGAAACCAACCTATTGCAGCCAGAACAAAACTCTAATAATTTATCTATTCTAAGGGCACGTTCGATTGACCCTATTCCGGAATAAGAATATGTGGAGTGATGGTTAAAACGGTATGTTTGGCACATTTCGAAGTAGCAAGGATAATAAAAATATGTTTAAGATAGTTTTTTAGCAGATGTTTGACAATTTTAATGTGAATCTCCATAAAAACAAAGGATTTCTAACTTATATTCCATGTATTCCTATTCCGGCATACGGTCAATCAAACGCACCCTAAATATGTAATGGTATTCTTATGCTTGCACTAATAACGAATGTTGCCTGACCTTTGTATTTCAGTTGTACAATGTGAATTCTAGTGGTGACCCAGACGAACCAGTTTTTGGAATAATGTTTGATAAGTTTCCAGCAACTCCAAAGTCTGACAGGAAATACTTTATCATGGTGTCAACTCTTAGGTACATGTACATGTCTTCTAAGTTAACAACTTCGTCGCTAGTGCATGTGTGGTGCCTGAGACATCCAGGAGCTTCCACTATTGGCAGCCAGCTCCTACATGTAGATGAAGGCTGTTCCCATGACTAGGAAAGCCTGGCACCCCAGCCACGAGTTCCCATAGACCTTTTTGCAGATAAGGCGGCCATTTTGATTTCTATTGTTACGAAAGACATTATGGGATGCTCAGGGGGCAAATTAAAAATTTTAATTTGCCCCCTGGGCATCCCATAATAGCTATTTGAAACAATAGAAATCAAAAGGGCCGCCGTAGCTGCAAAGAGGTCTATGAAGCATACATGTAGGAGACATGCAGGCATTCATCACACACTGATAAAATTTAAAACAGTGGGAAAGGGTTAGAGGGAAGGGGAAATAACTGCTGAAAATGCTCCACAAATACACTTTTTGTGCTACACAACTGCAATTTAATGCTATGGTTATGCCGTACTATTCACAATGGTAGGAAATATTATTATTAACTTTCACCAATAATAAAAATTGGTACCCAGATAATATAGTAGTCCCGTAAATCTGGGTTATCAAGGTTAAACAGTTGACTTTTAGGGACTCAACCTTGTTCCCTGGGTCTCTCTTTTCTGCGTCCTTTGTCGCTGAGGGGAAGAACCCTGGTTCAGGCTGGTCATGTGCCACTCCTCAACAAACATTTTCCCTGCAGGGTAGAGTTGTTGTCACATTTTCATCCCACAACGAAGCGAAAGCATATATTCGTTGACAAGGCATTTTTAAGATATTATTGGTTTTTGGGTAGAGGGGAAAACTGGTCCAGGAGTTACTGTACAAGTATGTACCTGTACCTTGGGAGACGTCTCAGAGCAGAGTAGCAAACCAACAAACTCAACCCACATGTGATGCCGAGTCTGGGAATCAAACCTGCGCCACATTGGTGGGAGATGAGTGCGCTCAACACTGTACCAGCCCTGCTCCCCTTTTTCAAAACAACTGACATGATATTGAATTTTAAACTACTGGTATCTCAGATTTTCTGATAATGCTTCACTGAAGGTTGTGTCTTGTTGTTAGCTGACAATACCCTGTTTATTCAAAAATCTTTTTTTAGTCGCATGTATCAGTTCATTGGTGATGCAACAGGAACAGATTCACTGGATTTTCAACCACTATTTGCAGATTATGAAAATAGTCCAGGTAGGGTTTTAAGTGTTACTTTTAAAGGAATTAGCAAGCTTTTGCAAATATCCTAATAATTATACATGAAAAAATGACTCCCTTCTGATTGGCTAAGAGAAATGCACTTTTTCAGGTACATGTAACAGCGCAGAAAAGAGGTAATTCATTGCAAAAAGAAGTAATAAACCAAGCATTCTGATTGGTCAATGAGCAAGCAAAGTCAGAGATACATGTAGCCAATCAAATGCAAGCCTTGAACCTTCTAAGTTGTTATAAAATTAAAAATAACTTGATATTTTCTTGTACAGCGCCTTTCCTTCAGATGCCAGGACCTTTGGAAAACAGCAAGTTAGCACTATTTTACCCCAAAATCAGAGGACTTCCAAGATCATTTGCTTGGCTTACAGGTCTGTCATACCGTTACCCTGAAGTCTGATTACCACCATTGTGTCTGAAGTATAATCATTTATAGGCTCCTTCTGCACTCAGGCACTGAGTGCAAGTGAAGATCACATTAAAAAAAAGTAACAAAACACAGAAAACAAAACAAGTTACTCCAAATTAAGACTAATCCCAAGTGACCACAAATACAATGCTTTTCCAGTATCTGGAGAAGGACCCTCTATTTGACCCATGCTTATAGACCTCGACTTTGTCTCAGTCCATGAACACGCAAAAAAAAAGAACTTGGCCAATATCCAGCCATCTTGACCGAACAAGCTTGGTCAATAGCCCATATATTTATTAACCCATTGACTCCCAGGGGATCCCCATTGACAAGTAAAATTGTCTGGGCAGTTTAGGCTGGTTTTGGCATCAAAGGGTTAATAACTATTACTGTAACATTTTATTATCAAAATACAATCTATAGTTGAACATTATAGTTGAACATTAATTTTTGTTGAGGCATGTCACGAATCAGATTATTTCCTTTGTTCATTAAGCTTGTACTTATGTTCTCACAGTGTACATTTATGGTGTCCTCTTGTTAGCAAATAGCATTTTTTCCCAGTTATGTTGAGCTAATGTTACAGTGCACATATCTTTTCATTTCCAATTTAACAGGAAGTGGTGTTTATTTTGGTCAGTTGGACTTCAATCCTCAAGAGTCTATTGAGAACATCACAACAGAAACAAGATTATTACAGTATCCTCATGATGATGATTAATTACTGAAAATATTGTTACTGTAACCTGGGTTTGCTAACACAGAACGTGAAGAACACTTGATTTTTTCAGTTTTTAATATCGTCCGTGAGCCACACACTCTTACAATCTGCTCTGCTCTAACGACCACATGGCATGCCCCAATATGGAGCTACCATATTTGGGCACTATGTCACATTAACGCCCAAGTCGCCAGTGGAGGGTAGGTGCTTAAGAAGCCTGGGGGCTGCAACCGCAGTCACATCCCCAAGGCGCTAGAACACCCAACTGGCCTGCCCAACCCACAACCAAGCCACAAGCCCCCCGCGGCAGGCCCCCCTCAGGCACCCGTCACAGTTGAGCCACATAGCTCAGTGGAAAGAAAAAAAATAAAAAATAAAGAAAGAAATAAAGAAAATATTAAAAAAATAATTAAAAGGGGGGGGGGGGGGTGAAGGGAGGGAATGCCAAGAAACACTAAACTACTAATTCGACTCGCTTGTAACGCCACAATTAGCAACAAACACGCTGCAAACACATGGGACATCAACACATGCACTAACCAGGAGTACCGCTGGACAATGTCAGCCCCAGGGCTCCCACAAGCTACAGAACGCATCAAACACTAACAAATGCCTGCAAAAACGCTACTGACCGCACTAGCTCCCGGTTGTAAACCATGTAACTATAACAAATGCTACAGAATGCACCAAAACGCTCAAGAAACACTAATAGACGGCCAAGACACTAACAACCGCCTGCAAAACACTACTGACCAGACTAGCTCCTTGTCGTTAACTATGTTAAATTTCATTTAACTATATCAACAGTCCGTTACAATATGTTCAAAAGATTTCTTATTATTTGACTGATTCATATTTCACAAAGCTTATTTAAGCTAGCCAACGAGACAGTGTCCTTTGTTCAATAAAACTGGTATAGATCCTCTGTTGAATGAATTATAAAGTATTTCCGGCCTTAAGAGTCCTCATGGGCCCGATGAGGATAAGTAAGTAAGTAAGATGAGTGACATCACATAACCTCAGGATGTACATAGCAATATTTCTTGTTTACAACATTGACATCACATTTCTTTTGATATTCAAATTTGCCAACCACAGAACAAAAGAAGTCATTGTTTCAACAGCCAATTACATGTAGGTTCTACCTGTAGCTGGCATATTAATAACAATGGGTGAAGTCATGAGAAACATCGCTATTGTCACGATGCTACCTTATTGCCATGGTCTCCTTACAATGTACTTCCAGTTATGAGACTCTTGCAGGGTTAAATTAAATGATCACCAGTCCTTGACATTCAAGTCAAGTGTTCTTGACAATCAAAGACCTGAGGACTTAAAACTTTAGTTGGGCTTACAGGTAGCAGCTCCTTCTACAAATCTTTCGATCCTTTTCCAATAACAATTATTTGTTTATTTTTAGTTCTTGTCTCACTCAAAGTGCACTTACTGTAGCATGGTCCTTTTTTTCTGCTGCTTGCTTTGCAAATTACATGTAATTGTTTTGAAAAAGTTGTTGATGATAGACACCAACATTCTATAGCAGCTGCAAATCATTCTATGTCAGGTGGATTACATGTAACTGGTCTAACACAAATTATCAACCTTACATGCAACTGAAGATACAAACTAACAGATGGAAGGGACCCCATTCCTGCCATTTCTGTTGGTATTACTGGTTTCCATGCTCTGATGCTTTACCAAAACAGGTACTGAAATGTTGCCATGGAAACAAATCATCCAAAAGAGTTAATAGATAACACTTTAGATGTGCTGAAGAACTGTTGTCTGTTATGGTATTGTAAGTAATGCTCCTTTTTTTATTTTAGATGAATTTCCAGAATTCTTTCCTTTTAATCAGGTTTGAAGCTGTGTCCCTTCTGAGTGAGCAAGCTGTTTTTGAAGATCATCTTCCTCCTCGGGTTTGTGCGATATTATTGTATTGTTTAATCTCACATCATTCTTTCGTCACCTTTGGTAAGCCAATTCATAGTAGTTTCAGTACTCAAATGAAAGATAGGCCAGAATTCAACAAATTAAATGTTATTTTGTAGTTACAATAACTATTATTTGTATACTTACAGACTGTACATGCACCTGGTGGGCAAATGATTACACCAGGGTTTTCGTTTTACTTTCCATCTTACAGAGGTCCCCATGCAATGACATGGTTGAAATAAAAGTTTACATTTTGTGGTTTAAATTATTTGTGCCAGAATCTTAGTGACTCAAATGGCTGGTTCTACGATGATTTGTAGTTATACCAATCCCAATTCTCTGCAATTTCATATTTAAACATGATACCGTATACATACAGTATGGTTTACATCTAAAACGCAGTGAAGTCTGTATCAGCAAAGTCAAAGAGTTCTGAGTACATAGTATAGTCTTGGTTATGTCTTCAAGTTGTTGTAAGAGAATAATATTTGAAAAAATCCGATCCATTTTCATCCATCCCATTTGTAAAACAGGAGACTGTAATACGTTTCAGTCCACAAGACAGACCACTTTTTTTTTCTTTTGGCTTTTTACTGATTTACCGTAATGACATCTTCTAGCATTTAGCAGAGTTAGCAAAATATTATGACAGATCCCCTTTAGCTATAGACCTTATTCATAAATGGCGGTCACATTTATAATTATTCTTTTGTCCACGTGCAAATTAGCCTACCAAGCCTCATTTTAAAACAAGAATTCTTTTCAATTCACTGTATGGTATGGAGGCTTGGTAGGGTAATTTGCACTTCAACAAAAGAATTATTATAAATTGACTGCCATTTATGAATAAGGTCTATAGTATTCTTTTCACCTTTATTTAGTGTTATAATCACACAACGTTCTTCCCTTTTGTTTCATGTGACAGCACCTAAAAAAAAAGGTGCAAGGGAGAATACTATTAAAAGGGACTCTGTCATGCAATTTAAATTAATTACTGGTAATTAAGTTTCACATTTTTTTTGCTCCGTAGTATGGTGCAATGAGAGGTCTTTGTATTGACAGTGTCAAGAAAACAGTATGGATCTTCTCAGATTCCGCTATTTTTCAGTACCATGTCACAAAGGAAAGCAGGTGCCTGTTCATTGGAAAAAGAGATTTTTCTAAATGATACATGTAGTTAAACATGGTTATTTATTGAGCATGACTTGTACTAATCGCGCTATTCATAGTGTATTGTTATCAGTGAAGCTTTAATGTTGTTGGTCATTCAAATTTTGGAAGTTACAACTACTAACTAGGATATGACACAAAAGCTTTGTTCGTAGTTTGGAGATTATTTATAACATGCATTGAAGTTAGTAAGGTCCCATTCATAACCACTAAAGTGTGTGCATGTGTATTTACTATGTTACCTGTTGCATCATCATCATGATTATCATCGTTTTATTTTAATATTTACAAAAAGTTGAAGTAAAGTTCCCACCGGACAATAGCAAAGCTAATTGAGTTGGGTGGGAGATGGTGGATGCATGGTTCAGCTCCTACATGGAAAAATGGCTTCTTGAGTAGATAGCATCTAGCTATATAAGCTTCATTATTAAAGGTGCCTAAGGTTTTCTTGACACTTTCTCTTTGACAGAGCACCAATTAGCAATTTGTCAAACTTTCTCAACCTTCCCTTCCTTTGGAGATGGGTTGGTCATAAAATTTCATGGTCTGAGTGAAGTTGAGTCTTCCCTGAGAGGTGCTGATAAATCTTCCCCTGACAAGCTTGTTGGCTCTTTTTCCGTTATTCATTTTCGGCTAACGACAAAACTCTTGTTGGATCCAGCGTGTGCTGTAATTAACATTTTGGCTTGCAGTCCTACCGAGAATGATTAGTAACACAAAACTGAGCATTCATGTAACTGTCTTCAGGGCCCACGGAGTGCATTTGAAAGGGGGGTGGAAAGGCTGGGTTTTGGTATGGATCATGGAAGTGTGAGGGGAGAGGGGGAGAAGTTTGGGAGAAAGCAAAACCATAGGGAAAAAAGGGGGGGTCCCAGCCCCTCCCTCTCCACGGCCCCTGGACTCTGTGCTTTGAGTTTCCTAATTGTCTTGAGAGTATCTTGTGCCAAGAGTTCTTTGTTCTGCATTTACGAAACTTTCCTTTCATCTTTACACTTTAGGGATGTTTGGCACATGTATCTCGAAAGAGGAGAGTTTGAGTTAGCCAAGGAGTACTGCAAGGTATGATAATTAAACAGGTTGGCCCAAAACACAGGTTACATTGCACAGGTCAAGAAGAGAAGTCCCTTCTCCAATGATGAACAACTGAGCCAAAGGTTTGTCTGGTGCTAGACCTGAAACAACATTCGTTGACATAGTTATTAGGGCTAGAAAACACTTTTGGTGATGTTTATTTGTCTGTAGCACAGTGACATGATTATACACTGACTGGTGGAATGTGACCTGTGTTTCTACGACCCGCCGTAATTAAATGCTCACAGGAAAACTGCGACTTTCAAACTTAAGGGTTTAGGATTGAGAAAATGAATTAAAACATTTTTCAAGTATCATGAATATTCTTGTGCATTTATTACTACCACTAATTGGCACACTGCAAAAAAAGCCCAACTCAAATGAGGTTTTTGTAATTAAAGGCCTAAGAATCTTAAATTTCCAGAAAGTCTTCCTATTTACTTGAATAAAGAAAATAAAACATAAAATGGCGACAATCATTATCACCAATCATGATTGGTGCATTTCTTTTATTTCCGTTTTTGTGGCTTGTTACAGGATGTCCATAAATACAGCTCATATAATTATAGATAGTATTTTTCAGTGATGACAGATCTTTTTGCTAACAGGATAATCCAGCAAATCTAGACAAAGTTTTAACGAAGCAAGCTGAAGAGCTATTTCAAAATAAAAGGTTAGTTTACCAGTAGTGAATTATTTCAGAAGAATGTACCATTTGAACCTTGCGTTTCGCTTCCTGTTGTCAATGATAAATGGATTGCATTGCTGCCTTATGACCGGCTAATCAGTTAACTCACAGACAGCTAGACTTGTGAGCCGTGGTTGACTCAATCTTTTTTTTGGTCTGACCAAAGTTGCAGGCTCTCAGATAGTGGAGGCGAGGGAACGAGAACGGGCAAAGCAAATCCAGCGGGGTCTGGGGGCGGGGGTGCTAGACCAAAGCCACACAAACTTTAAATCACATTGAATGGAATCAATGAACCCTCGGCCTTTTTTTTCCAACTAATTTACTGTGCTCCTATCAGTTGTTGGCCCTCCATTTGATATAAAAATACACAATTCCGGCTTCCTTTGGACGAATGGCTAACGATCGAAGGGTCGACCAGTTTTAACCTCTTTGTGATGGTCATTACAAATTATCAACTCGCTTGTGGGGGTGATTAACACAATAATAATAAGAACAACTATCTTTTATTAGGACGCTCTATCACAAATTGTGGTTTTGATTAGGAAGGTCCTAAATATAAAAGATCTTCAAAAAATGTAGAACATATGATCTGACAAGCAAATGTTAAAAGTTACAATAGACGTAAATTTCAATGAAGAGTACATACTTTTAAAGCGTCACATCTAAATAGATAATGAATACACAAATAAATCAATCAATCAATCAATCAATCAATCAATCAAAGACGAATGGTTATAAATTATAAACTACATACGAAGTTTAGACAATAAGTTTCTTTTAAAAATTGCTAAGGTTGGAGAGTTTCTAGTTTGGCTATCTAAGGTATTCCAATCTTTACTAGTATGAGAGCGAGTTCGCTGCTTTCACCATCAGGGCCCGGTTGTTCAAAAGCAGGTGAACGCTAATCCCAAATTAAAAATTAACCAAGGTGTTTATTTCTCTACTCCCAAATGCTGTTCAACGCTGATATTCGGCAAAACTTTACATTAAAAGAAGTCAATCTTAAAAAACAAAAATAGGAAAAGAAAATTTCACCAAAAAGTTGAAAACATGAAACAAAAGTTTACGCTAATCCTGGATTAAGTTAATCGTCTTTCGAACAACCGGGCCTAGACTTGTGGTCAGCTAATTGCAAACGAATTAACTGAATAGATTAACGAACAAACTGACTGACTGATTGATTGATTGATCGATTCATTGGTTCTAGCTACACCAGCGCAGCTAAGTGCTATGCCCAGACTCAAGTCTCGTTTGAGGAAGTTGCTTTAAAGTTTATCCACGTCGAAGAGAGGCAGGCTCTCAGAATGTTCCTTTTGAAAAAGATGGACAGTCTGAAAAAGGAGGTAAGGCTGAGTTGGTAGTTTATAGGATGCATCACGGACGGGTAGGAAACAGTCGTAGTTATGGTCCACTATTGACACTTACAGTGAGTTTATTGATGCATGATATTATATCTCAGATAGTACGCGCACTGTGATTG
>NC_090869.1:53880952-53893452 GCF_036669935.1 Montipora foliosa | reverse complement strand
ACATGATAAACAAGATGGACTCATCGTGAAATACTTAGGATAGCTCAAACTTATAGTTTGAAGTGAAGTTTTCGCCGCCCTAGCCGTAGTGGTTTCATAAACTCCTTTTTTTTTAAAGAAATTTTAAAACATCACTCGTGCCTATAAATCACGTGAAGCACTCGCGTTCATACGATCTCCTATTGTTATTTCATGGTGTGCCCATCTGTTCGATTCAGTTGCCGTGAAACATAATCGATAAGTTAATTTTCTTTAGGATAAAACGCAAATGACAATGCTGATTATGTGGTTAATCGAGCTCTATTTGAATGACTTGGGTGGTATAATGGAAGAAGAAGGTTCTGTTAAGCGCGAAGCCCTACAGGATGAATTCAGGAAATTTCTTGCTCAAACCAAAGTCAAGGTGAGTACGTGGATTGAGTGCAACCTGGAGGCCAGAGTGTGATATTTATTTATTTTTATTTATTAACTTCACCACACCGAACAAAAATACAATTACGTCTGTAAAATATTTTCCCCCTTAATGCTCTACGATTCACAACAATCAACTTCATGATGGGTTGGTTGCTGAGGCAATCCGACCATGCATTCGATCTGTTCAAGAGGGTTGCGGGTGGACGGGTAGATTGTCTCAAAGTCCTCGGAATGTCAGGATCGTAATTAAATAATAGCGCTGTTCGGTAATAATCAAACAATACTGACTTAAAAGTGTTAAGATTACTCATAGCTAATAGACGGGAATGGTTATGAAACCCCACAAATTTCTTTGTTGTAGGTTTTTGTTCTCTTTTTTGGCCTTGACCGTGCACAAAATACAATAGTTGTTTACTCCGTACTGGGGAACTAACCAATAGAAAGGTGTTGGTTACGTAATTCATGCATAGTGTATGAGCGCAAAACAAAAGATTGTGCACGGTCGTGGACTTTCCAACCTAAATCTTGGCATCTTTGTTTGCTCCTTTGATGTTTGCCGAGCTTCAAAACCAGTCCCCTCTATTAACTATGGATTACCAGAAGTAAAGTCCAATTGAGTCGCTAATAGGTTCCATGTTTTACTTGCTGTGGCAAAAAAACTATCTTTTAAACGTAGATATCTTACATCGTTTAGGAATCATGTCTTTGGTATCCAATCTTTTAACAAAAAGCAAAATGATTGTGGAGTTTGATCACTGGAAAATTTTTCGTTCTTAAGACACAGAGAGAATTATGACACCCGAAGAAGGGCCGAAAAATTTCGGGACTTTTCCCAGAGCCCTCTTTCTCAAAATCCTCGAAAACTTTTCGGTTCCAAAAAGCATTTCGTGAAAGTGAGATCTTCATCTTCTAAAAAAAAGATAACTGAACTTTTTACTAGTTGTTTTGAAGACCACAGAAAACAGTTTGATACCGTTTCCTTTTTAAGACACAAAGCGTTTTATGTCACCCGAAAGATGCTCGAAGCGTTTCGTGTTTTAAAAAATCTGACACGTTCTTTTGTTAATATGAAAGCAAAGACAACGACCTTGTTTTTTGTGATAGGGCTTGTAGCTGGTGGAGTCACTTGTAGAATCCACAGCAAAGTTAAAAAAAACATGGCCCATCTCGAACAAGGCAACCAGTCGGTTGTTTGGAAAGCAAACAGCGGAGTACAACTAAACAGTATCGGGTGTACTTCGGAAAGTTCCGAGAAACTTTCGCAGTGTATTTCGGGTCCGTAAATTCCTCTCTATCTTCAAAACACATGCACTTCTGAAGGCATGGGTTAGCTTAACTTTCATTTACCTGCTTGCTTTTTATTTTGGCGTTAGACGACCGGCTTTTTAAAATAAGAAGATATCGTGGCTTTAAAAATGGTTTTTCGGAGTTCGAAAATCGGGCCTCAGATGTCTTTACATCCTCCAATTTCGATGTATCATGGTTGTTTCTGTTGTGATTACATTTGTGTCGATTGTTTTCTGAGCGAATCCCAAGGGCCCTTACTATAGATGCGTGCCGAACCTTTTGGGAAGACAATTGTTTTGTCTTGCTTGTGCTAAACTGAGAAAGCGGCGTACAAGGCGTTTAATTTAATAACATTATGCAATTTTCTGTCTGCAGACGTGTCTTGACCAGAACAGAAAGACGGCGTATGATTTGATTGCCAGTCATGGAGACGTGGAAAATTTGATTTTCTTCGCAATGCTCATGCAAGGTTTGTACAACGTTTAAAAATCTCGCGCCAGTTTAGGGCGAGTTTCAATCGAGTGTCGTAAAACCAAAACCAAGGTAATTACCTTGGTCAATCAAAAAGGACGGAGACAATCTAGTAAACCAATCAAAACTCGAATTCACTACACGTAGCCGACACAAAGCGCGGGAAAATGTGCACGCGCGAACCACGGTTGGTTTTGGTTTCAGTTATGATTGGTTGAAAAAATGGCGCGAGAACTTTTAACCAATCTCTGAGTGAAGTAATGCAAAACCAAAGCAATTCGCTGATTACTTTCGACACTCTATTGAGAACCGCTCTATCAACCACTGAAAAGGAAAATCAAAATCAATCGCAACTTGCAGGCGCGATTTTTCCTGCGCTTCAAGCAAGTTACACGGAATTGTTACGAATTTGGATTGCTTCAAAGCGCTGTTTGCACATACAGTGCTTTGATTGGTCGAAGTAATTACTTTGGCATTTGTTTTACGACACTCGATTGAAATCTGCTCTAGGCTGTCCAATTTACCGATATATAACGAGCCTTACATTGAAAGATCTCCACGCGTATTTCAGCCTGGCGTTTTGCCGTTTGTCGGAAACGCGATGCTTAATCTCTCTCCTCGTACGGGATACGGGATACGTGTAGCCTGACAGCTCAGTCGGAAAGCAATGGTTGCTGTTGAAAACCTGTTGTAGTTAAGAAAACTATTGTTCCGCTGAATTTGCATCCTTCGTTTGCTTTTTTGATCAGTGACCACCAACTTTTATTTGTTTTGCAATTCTCAGATTTTGAACATGTAATCAGCCACCATATTCAGCATGATGACTTTCCATCGGCATTAGATGTCTTAACGAAGCAGGTATTTATAAATTTAAGTACAAGTAGAAGGGAACCTTCACTCTTACAAAATTATGACTTTAAAATGGAAGAAGTAATGTTCGCATCCAAAGTTGTTTAAGACTTTTTCAGGTAAAGCCTTTTTCAAAAAGAGTGTCTGTGTCAGAAAAAAAAGAATGACCTATTTTCACTTTGAAATATTCCCGGACACCGTAAATTTGAATTAAAAGTAACGTTGTCCGGTTTCGTATTGTTTGTGCAGTAACCGGAAGTTTATGCACGCAACGTTTCTGATCCACGGACGAAAACCGGAAGTGAGCATATTGCATTCCAGGGTAGCAGACTCTACCAGATTTTCAAACTAATCATCTCTAGTAGTGAAGAGATACTTAAAAATAAAAAAATGGTACTGTCAACCCAAGTATAAAAGAAAACAGCTCACTTCCGGTTGCCGTCCGTCATGTGCTAAAGCTCTTTCACGATAGGGCAACCGTAATACCAAAACTTTTTCAAAATGGCGGTGTCCAGGAAATTTGAAAACAAAAATAAGCTATTCTGGAATTCATTTACCTTGGATGCAAACGATTTTTTTATGAAAACAACTAGAAATCAAATTTTGAAATATTCTCCCCTGTCGTTTAAGTTTTTTTTTTATAGTAGAAGAGGTTCTCTTCAAGTTGTGTTTACTGTTACATGAAGCAGCAAAGAGAATGCGAAAGAGCAACAGGTATATTCTCTTCACACGAGTGGCATTTTTCAGTAAATTTAATCGTCATTCCCAGTCGAAAATCATGTGAAAAAGTCAAATTCATGTATTCGGTAACCTGCAATTGCGATGACCACTGACAGATTAATTGGGAAATTAAAGAATTGCGTGCGTGACCGGAAACGAGTTTTTTTGTTTTCGTTGCACGCATTGCAATATCCGGTCATCGTATGACTGGGTAACACATCTCACCAGGCAAATTACAAAATTTTATGATTCTCCCGGTATTGTTAGAAAAAGGTATTTTTAAATACCATCGTAGAAAGTTGTAAAGCATCTGTTTACTGGTTCGCTGATAAAAACAGTTTTAAATGTGAACAACTGTTCTACGATCACACTTAACCATATAGTTGGGTGAAGGTATGGGGCACGGTATGTGGACTTTGGACTTGAACTGGATATTGACCAAGAATAATGTAACATAAAAAACCACCCGAATACTGTCAATTTTAAAGGAAATAGGCTAAAATTACCTCGAAGAAAGTGTAGGCTACCCGTAGCCTCTTCTTTCATAAGAAAAGCAGTCATTTGCTATATCAGAACATGGTTAACTCGAGCCTCGCTTTATTCAACGTTCAAGTGATTGAGCTTACAACTGTAAAATGATAAGCTACTTTCTTCAAGACTATTATTGTTGTGTTGTGTTGTGAAGTCACCTGAGTTCGCAACACCGAATTCTATGGCTCGGGGTTGGTTGCACTGGAAGCACAACCTGATCTAAAAAAGTTTCTGACTCAGAGCAGTCAGTGTTTAATCCGAAATATTTCGAAGCTATCAAGACGTCTTCATCAGTCGAGTGGTTGATTTCATTATTGGTCACGTGATTGTAAACCACATGACCATTTTAGTACGTAGTGCGCTGTGTACTGGAGGTAGGTCCAGGCCCCCAACCCCATCGGACTTAATTCCTTAACGAAAAGTGCTTACTTAACCCGGCGTTTGTCCTTTTAATAGTTTACTGGTCGATATTCTTTTCATGAATCGGCTGTAAATCGCGTGTTAGAATGCAAAACACGATTCGTTCCCTAATGCTGTCTGGCCGAGAAATCATGAACTGGTCTTCGTGTTCCCTTTCTATGTTTATGTGCTCTTAGGGTCACATTTGTCATGGTTTTTTTTTAGACAGACACGGAGCTGTATTACAAGTTTTCACCAGTACTGATGCAGCACATTCCACGCCAAACAGTTAGTGCTTGGATTGATCAGAAAAGGAAGTTAGACCCACGGAGACTAATTCCTGCCCTTGTGCACTACCATCAACAAGGCAAATCGACCCAGGTGAATAGCTTGACATAGTTGTTATAAACTATGCTTTCACGCGTAAAATCTTTAGTGAAGAATATTTTACCTCAACGTCAAGTCAATATCTTGTAGATTAAGGGCGCGTTCGATTGACCCTATTCCGGAATAAGAATACGTGGAGTGATGATTAAAACGGTATGCTTGGCGCGTTTCGAAGCAGCAAGGATAATAAAAATTAGTTTAAAATAGCATTTTAGCAGATGTTTGACAATTTTAATGTGATTCTCCGTAAAAACGAAGTATTTCTAACTTATATACCATATATTCCTATTCCGGAGTACGGTCAATCGAACACACCCTAAGTGTCTTATTTAGTTGGTCATTCAACTAGGGCCCGTTTGCGTGGAAGGAGGGTGTGTACTTGGCAAAGGTTGTGTACCTCACCAGATAGATCCAGTCGCCTATGGCTTCTCCATACATTTGAGTCAGAGCGTTTTCTTTCAGTGGTTTTAAAGACCGAGCTAATTAAGGGTTGATTTTCTCGTGATTCCGTATTTGTCACTCGTGAGGACTAGAACTGCATTATTCGCAGAATTGAAAACAATCCTAACGAGCCTTTTTGCAGACCAAGTATGGAAGTTATGCTATTTTACGGGCTCCTAGAAGAACGTGGGACTAGGCGCCACTTATTTCGGTATTCAGTTTACCGTATGCGCGGCGTTGAACATAAGATGGTAAATCGCCAGCGAAGTGCGCAGCAACGAGTTGTTTGTAACCAACCTCATATCCAACAAGTTCGAATGGAGAAATTGTGTCATTGAACTGTTTCAAATCCACAAAACGACGTAAACTAACTTCATTTTTTACTCCAAAACGACTGGCGCAATCAGTTTCCATATAAGGTCATACGGTATGTGAGCTGATAACCGATGTGTAAGCCAATCAGAACACTTGAAATCGAAAAAAAGGCACTGAAACCAGAAGCACGTGACCTTGAAGCGTGTAACTTGTAACTCTTTTCCTTGAAACACAGCTGAGGATTTTAGGACGTCAATTTTATACCCAAATATGGACATAAAATAAGATCGAAGCCGCCCGCACGGGAAAATGCATGAGCTACGTTACATTCAGATAACGAAATTTTTAAACTCAAAAAATCCCAGCTCTGAGCCAGAGTTAAACGCTTCACGGTCATGAGTTACTGTTAAAACTAGATAACGAAGGAAGATCAAGAGAAACTGAAGGTCACCAACGACTCTTTAAAGATCCTATCAACAGGGATAACAAGGCGTTTACCTGCTTCATTGTGCCAGTTATTAGCGGAGTCGAAGCCGAAGGCACTTACGCAAAACACCATGGCTTAGAAAATGCGGTAACCTCGAGAAATTTTGGTTTTAGTTATGACGTCATTAACGCCCATACGCCCGTTCGTTAAACTTTTCACGTAAGTCAATGTGAGAAATGTCGCACTGCTGGAACCCGCGTTTTATGACGGGAAGTTGCGTGAGCAGCGGAAGAAAGAGCAAGCGCGAGCATGAGAAAACAGATTGCATAATGGTGAGGAAAAGTGAGTAGTTACAAGAATTTCTGAAAACAAAAACGTAAATAATTGAGGAGCTCCGCTTTTAGGCTTGCCTCAAAATATATATTAAATATAAGCACAGTTTTCCTCCCCCATGTAAACAACCCTTTAAGCCGGTAACACCAGGTTCAGCATTTATTGATGAAAAAATCATGCAGCTCTTGACCAACAAATGTTGAACTGTGTATCATGTCATGTTAAATGCCTAAATAGGCCATTCACGTTATTGAAGTTTAAAGAAAATAGAGACGAGCGCAATTCCGTTCAACGGGTTGCCATTAGATGAACAAAATTAATCAATCCTTTTTCAGCCATCAGAAGCTAATGAAAAACCGTTCAACGGTTTTTGATTAGCTGAGCTGCAATAAATATGGTTATTTCCCAATGTTGAATAGTGTGTCACCAGCTTTAAGTCGAGATTGACAGCCCGTCATTAAGGGTCAAGAATCAGCGGAGAAGGAAAAAAATGGCGGAAATCTGCGTTAAAATTGATGGAAACTGATGGTTTGACTACCTTGAGCTCACAATAATTAATTATTGCAGCGCACGTTTGCCAACTGTTGTTTCTATAAACTTATTAGTAGGAAACTCGTCATGATAAGCCTTTGCTATACCCGGGTTGTGTGCACGGTTTTTTTTTCTCCAAATTTAATTTGCTCCAGAAATAAAGAAAACTCCTCTCTCCTTATCTTTTCTCGTTTTCTCTCCAGACTGAGGAAGCTATCCGCTACTTAGAGACTTGCATAGAGAAACTAGGAAACAAAGATCAAGCCATACATAACTACTTGCTGTCCTTGTACATCGAGCAAAATGATGATTTGTCTTTATTACGGTATCTTCAGATGCAGGGGCAGGTAAGACTGAGGGCCGGTTAAAACGTAGATAGCGGCTAAAACACGTAGACGCGCCCTAAAAGGGGTCGCTTCACGCTCTGCTTTTTTGGAATTCATTCGAGTACGACTGATTATAACCTCGTCCCCAGGGCGCTTTTCCCTGGCTTTCCGTCCCACCCAAAGCCAGGGAAAAGCGCCCTGGGGACGAGGTTGGACTGATTATCCAAGATGGCGATCAACAAAAAGCGATAAAGAGACGGAACCCCTAAAAGATATTTCTTTTTCCCCTCAGATCTTGCCTTTTTGACATGCTTTTCGACAGTGAACAACCTTGCTAGAATAGTCCAAAATTAAAATGACTTAAGCGCATCAGCTAAATTTTGTTTAAATACACGGCCAGTTTTCGCTCACATCATCGACGGTCACTTTGCTTCGCTCAGTGAAAATATACCTTTTTGCATATACAGTGGCCATTTTGATTTCTATTGTTTTAAATAGCTATTATGGGATGCCCAGGGGGCAAATGCATATTAATTTGCCCCCTGAGCATCCCATAATATCTTTCGAAACAATAGAAATCAAAATGGCCACCGTATCTACAAAAAGATCTATTAACAGAGGAAATGGACTTGGCTGACTGCGAGAGCTATTACAAGTGATAAGAAAGAATTTTGTCACGCCTTTTCACAACTTTTCTAAAAGGGTGTGTTGAGAAAAAGGTGGGACAAAATTTGCAAACGGCTTTCTTTGTCAAAATTCGGAACTTTGAAGAACGGAGCCCTGGTTCTCCAAATATTCTTCCCTCTTCTAAGAAACAACCTTTTTACGTAACTTGTATGCAGACGTCTCTTACGTCCTTTTTTGTACGTGTTTATTAAATGAAACAGGGGACGTGTGCCAGTTGGCTACTTTTCTTACGTATGGCAATTACGTATGTAATCGCATGGGCTGTTAAGGATTAATTTCACTTGTATTTTCAAAGTTTTCACAAAATTTGCGATGAGGGCAATTTGGAAAACTTTGAAAATAGAAGTGAAATTAATCCTTAATTGCACGAGGACACATCGCGATTACTTGTTTATCACATCATAAGCGGCAAAATCATCGAGGGAAGACCGTTCAGTGCCGCAACAAATGACAGTCAACACGCTCCCATTGCGTTAAAGTTCAATTCAATAAATCGTTGCTGTCAACAGAAATAGCCCTTAAAATGTATTTATATGTGAACAAAAAAATAGTTTAGAATGGAAGAAGATTCTCTTGTAACTTCGCTCACTCTGGATAAGCAACTCGTTAACCAATCATGATCAAGTAATCATGCCCGCTTGATTACCAAAAGTACCCTCGTGATTAAGGAAAAATGCCCTCGGTCTTAGCCAGTCAGCATTCAGTAATTTTGCCCCGTATGTGATAATTACTGAAACAACTTATGTTATATTATCAAATTAATAATGATGAACTTAAAGTGCCCCTGTGACCAAAAAATCAATTCATATTTTTTTTTGGATTTCAAAACTATGTTAACAAAACACTAAGTGACCCACGTTTCAAGCCTTGATTTCAAAAAGACTCCTCTTTATTTTAACTGTAATTTTCCTATTTAATGGTCCGCCATTACTAACATTATGTTCTTGGGAGAGCTAGATCGAGGAGAAAATGACGTCAAAGGCTCACTAGTTTAAGAATGCAATATACGTGTGTACGCCGCAGAATTAATATGCAGCACGAGGGTTTTGGGCTTTCAGACTTTTAAACTCACGCTTTGCCTATATAATAAGCTGCGTTCACACGGTGAAATTTTAAGCTAGTGAGCTTCTGACGTCACTTTTCCCTGGATCCAACCGTCTGAGGTCCAATCGGTCAGTTTTGAACGTGAGTAATGGCGGACCGTGAAATCCAAAAATTACACGCAAAGTAAACGGCCTTTGGATAAAAATCAAAGCTCAAAATTTTGCCAGTCAGGTGTTAAGCAAATACACTTTCAAAATCTGAAGGAAAAAAGGAAGTTGTTTTTTTGATCACAGGGGCACTTTAATACGCGTTATTCCAAAATAGCCGCCTTTTTAGTATTCTTTTGTTTCCATGCAAATTGGCCCTTATGGCTTCGTATATGCTTTTGACTCCTGGATTTCCGTCTTATTTTGTATGGTTTATCCGTAATAATAAGCATAATCGAGATGGCCGAATAGCGAGAGTTTACAAGTGGTTTTTCTTTTATCTGGCAGGATCCAGAAGAAGTGTGTTACGACATGAAATACGCCTTGCGACTTTGCTCTGAACATGACAAACAACGTGCCTGTGTGCACATCTACAGCACAATGGGACTCTTTGAGGAAGCTGTTGACCTCTCCTTGAAGGTATTTAGTTATATATCAAAAGCGTCATGTTTGATACGGGCACAAAAACGTCCCATTTAAGTTAATAAGCTTGGAGCTGCGTTCCCCAGCGTTAGATTAATTCGTTGATCATCTAAGTTCATGCACGGCAGGCGAACGGTCAAGTAAACTATAGATGGAAATGGTAGAATGTCCTTACACGGCGATAAAAGTGACTGAGGCTCTTAAAATCCAGAAACGCAATAAACAGGAGATTGCCTAAAGATTGCCCGCAAGCGGACTGTAAAATTTTACAATACTCTGTATGAGCTGACGGTTGATTGTTGTACACGTAACCAAGGTGCACGCTCTTGAAGATGTCTGGTGTGAAATGGTCTGCACAAACGAGTGAATATTTGGTAGTTTCAAACGATTTCCTTCTAAGGTTTATGAGCCATTCTTTCCGTAGTTTTGGGTTGTCGGGAAACTTGAACATCTTACTTTAGACTTAGAATTGTTTGTGCAATTTATTGCAGCACAAAGCACTGAATTTTAGAAGATTTATATCCCGCACTTTTTTAGCACGCCAACAGTGATGTCACAACTATTATTTCCGATGAATTCCCGACAATTGACCTAACGACAATCAAATCAAAGCCGAAAAGAAGCACTTTCCAACATCCAATATCTCTATGATACTATACCCGTTCACTTTGAAACTTTAGAGTATGCTTATTTCGTACTTAAGCTACAATTTTCAATTAAACTTGACTGAAGAAAAAAAGGTTAAATTTTTGGTTTATTTGACCTTTAAAAGGTCTGGATCGTCATTTGGTCCAGAAATGCTTGAAATAAGATGCGTGGCCTATTTTGATATCAGCAGAACAGTCTTTCGTCAAACATGAAGGCGCGGTACCTCAGGTACATGCGGATGATTCATGAATCAACCGTGGGCAGGAGCCAATGACAAGGAGCGAACAACAGCCCTATATTCCTTTCACAGCGTTTTCACAGACAAATTTATTTGTAGATTGAATTTCCCGCGAATGAAACTCTCATAATGCCCGCAGGAGCCCTATGACCAATCACAAGAAACTAACTTGACATCATAGCGTCACCGAACCGGAACTGCCTTTGTTTTTTACGGAAAACGTATTCAAAAATTATATCGGTCTGTAAAAATGCCGTGACATACGCTAAGTATGGGAGTTGTTGGCCCCTCGGGCTCTTGCTGTGGACAAGTACAGAGCTCCGTAATAATTTTTGCAATAAAAAGCCCCTAACGGCAACGTGCCTATGCTATGTTTCCGGCGTAGCTAATCGAACGAAACCGAACCAAAAACCAATCGAGCCCAATCGTCCGATTGGAGTTCATAATCGAACTGGAACTTTTTTGTGAGTTCGATTAAGTTCGATTACCGAACCCAATCGAACTCAATCGACGCGATTGGTTCGATTTTGTTCGGTAGAAAAACAAAATGGTATACAACATTGATAAGCATTAACTCGTAGTAGAATTGGAAGGAATTCACTCTTTAACTGAGTTTTAGCTAGAGGAGCAAGTGTGAGAGCAATTGTGACCGGATGAAACTGGTTCGTGTTTCTGATTGTTGTGGTGTTCGATTATGTTCGATTGAGTTCGATTATGTTCGATTGTTGGACCGTTCGATTACCGAACGCTCGATTGCGTTCGATTGGAAAAATTTTTTTGTGAGTTCGATTAAGTTCGATTACCGAGCCCAATCGAACCCAATCGAGCGAAAAACTTCTCATCATCTTCATCACAAAAACTTCTCACATAGACTCGCTTTGAAGAGGAGGCAGACATGAACTCGGAAATGGCCTATTACGTGCATTTCTGAACAAACCTCAGCGCCTCGCCAATGGTCACTTGCCTTTCGCACGGCTTGTCGAGCTGAAACCAGGACCGGAGACAACGAAGTTTTTTTTTTAACACGACCATGCTGTTTAGCGTGAGTCAATGAGTGTTCGAAACGCATTGCGGCAATTTTTTCCTTTTTCTAACAAATTCTGCCATTTTGTAGGCTTTGAAAGTTGCGACAATCTAAGTATCTTTTGTTCACGACCGAGTCAGAAGGGGAGTGGGTCTATTCCTGATCTGACGTAACAATCTACTTTGCATGCATGTTTACAAAGAGTAACCGCAATGTAAATCAGTTTGTGACGTCACATCAGGAATAGACCCACTCCCCTTCTGACTCGGTCGTGAACAAAAGATGCTTTATATTGGGAACAATTTTTCCCTTGTTTGGCAGAGATTTTTGGGATGGCAGCACTTTGTTATGTTTCGCATGAGAAAACTGAATTCATTTGCAGTCGACCCTGGGAATATCAAATGAGCCATTAAACAAATAACACTGTTGAAATTTTCTGTCGCTCAAAAACAATTTGTGTGTATGGGTTTTTGTTTTTGTTTTTTTTTTGTTTTTTTTTTTTATCATTCAGTGCATGGAATTCCCACGTTACACCAGAGCAAAAAAACAAAATAACCAGAGCAGAATCAGTGAGTGGGCTTCGTTAGATCAAATCTTTATTACGTGTCTACATATTTAATTACACAATAAACTAATTGGGGACACCTATATACTTAATACTAAAACTATTTATAATGTATTAACATAAAAATAAACAGATCTAATCTTACACAATAAATATTGTACAACGGGACTCCCTCCTCCAAGCAATTGTCTTTACTAAAGAAGTGAATAAGAAAGAATGTATCTTTTCAGGTTG
>NC_090869.1:53820952-53875952 GCF_036669935.1 Montipora foliosa | reverse complement strand
TTCTACAAAAAAAATCCAGTTTAAAACTAGGTACACTTATCCGGTAAAAGCGACCGAGCAAGATTTTGTTTTTATAGTATGCCAATTTGCGTTTTTGGGCGATAAAGCGATAAAGAAATCATTATATAATACCTTCTATTGTTTTTTGCCTCCTGTAAAGTTGGCCTTGTTTGTGTTAACGTAACTGGGAAGCACGGGGAAAATCGCCTTCGTTAATATCTTCTCATGTAAACTCAGCGCAAATCGAACATGACACTTGGTGTTGTTCACACTATTCAAACTGTAATCTTATAATATTAGTATAGGAAATCGTATGAACGCCAGTGCATTCAGTGATTTATGGGTACGCCTATGGCCCGAGCAATTTTGAGAACTTTCAAAACATCTCGAGTGACCATAAATCACGAAATGAACGAGCAAGTTCCCACCATTTTTTCTTTATTGTATACTCAACAAAATTACTCCATCGCTGTCTCCATAGCAACTTCCGTATTACTCTATAACCTATTTTGCACTCTACAACATATTTATGCATTGACCAATCAGAAAGGCGATATTCTGTGGAGTATTTAGTAATAAAAAAAGGAAAGGAAAAGAAAGGAACTTTATTCTAGTGTCTAGTCGTTCTAGTGCTGGAGCACTAATTGGGGACACTGTAAACAAGTAACGCGAATCAAGGCAAATGTTGGTTTTTGTGGAGGGGGGAAACCGGAGTACCCGGAGAAAACCTCTCGGTGCAGAGTAGAGAACCAACATATGACGCCCAGTCTGGGAAGCGAACTTGGGCCACATTGGTGGGAGGTGAGTGCTCTCACCACTGCCCCATCCCTGCACCCCCAGAAATAAGAAAGAATGTTGCATAAAATAAACACTGCATAATGATTGTGTGTAAGGAATCATGTGAATGAAACTATGATAACCTTTGACAGAACAAAATTTCAGTCTTGATTCTTGTCGACCCACTTCTTTCGAAAATCCGTCCCAGTCACCAAGAAACAGTCGCCGAATAAAACACATGAAATTCATATCATGTTCCAAATTTTCTTTTGTCGTGAGCAAACGGTCATATTCAGTGCAGCATTCGCCGTGTCACACCATGGGCACCGGGGAGAATTTTCTGCTTAAAGGAACAGAGCAAGTTTCCTCAATCAAAATCTGTAACGGGACGAGTGTGTTCCTTTTGAGAATTTCTTTTCTTTTGTACTCAAGAGACCGGATACTAATCATTTAGAATAACAAACATGGCAACCGGATTTTCGATCATTACTTCATAAGTAGTAATTCTCACCTGCAGTTCTGCAGCTGCGAGCTATAAAAGCATCCGCGTGAATTGATTGAATCCCGTACGATTCATTTGGGCAGCTAAACAACAAGGCCCATTGGGTCCGCCATATTTTTTATTTTTTCAAGGAGCATGGTACCAGAGGGACAAAGCAAATGGAACAGGATTTTACGATCTTTGCGGGAAAACCGAGAAAAGAGGAATACCTCTGAAGGTCCCGAAAAAGTTTCAGTGGAAAAGTCTGTTTCATTTGATTTACCACCGGATCAATCGGATTTTCCGTACAAAAGGAAAGCGCGCCATATATAGCATGTCTTTACATTTGCTCGTCATATTTGTGAACTTCCAATTGGCTGAAATCGAGTATTTATTCGATTGAGAAAATTTGTGCCTCCAGAGCAATCTCTCGTGGCTTCTAGATTTTGTCTTGCCACATCGCATCGCATCTTGACTCGGCTGGCTCTTTGCCATTTTCATTATGAATGGAACAACATATTTGTTCTCATTGCAGATACAGTATTGTTCCTGCACTGGAGAAGTGTTCTATTTGCTCTTACCCTCTCCTTACAAGAGCTTTCTATGTTTTTCCGTGTCATCATGCCTTTCACGCTGATTGTCTTAAGAATGAGGTAAGAGTTAACAGGTAACACACTCCTTTTATACTTGTTGTTATAGCAACTGAAAACCTCTCGATGAAAATATGCACACTATGATACTAAGTGCTGTTTTGCGATTCATCTTCACACTCGCAGTTGATGACATTTACTGTCGAACGCAAACTGCTTTTATCGTAGCCTCCGTAGCAAGTGTTTCCGTGAGGGAACATGCAAGATTGTTGTGGCCGCGCCGATTTTTCGCCCCATTTTTCGCGCGGTCAAAACGGTGAAAATCTTCCATGTTCCCCCACGGAACGCTAGTTTTTATCCCTGCTAAAAGTTATCAAATGTCTAAAATACGGCTTAGGTAGCGTGGAACTTAACTTCTTTTTACTTCACGGGTAAACTACTTAATCGAGGCTTGATTAGTCCAATCAATTTGATAAATTGACGCCACTTTTTGCGGGTCTGTCTCCTTATTGATGATAAAATTGCGTCATAACGTTGTCAAAGTTGTTGTGGATCCACAAGCCGAAGGACGAAAATTTGAAAATCATGCCATCAACTTCTTCAATCACGCTACCAATACAACTTGCATGAATTAAAATTCCAGTTCTCGATTCGAAATGCGATCAGAAACCCTCCTGGCGATCAAATATGTTCATAGCTTAGTGAAAATCGAGCCATTTTGGGGTAGGAGCATTCTTCAGTATAAACGTCTCAACTTGCTCGCCTGAGGTTAAGTCCGCAAAACTAAAATCAAACAGGTTTTAACCTGTTTAATCCGAAGTTGAAAGTATTTAAAAATACTTTCAACGTCGGATAAATTGCAATTTTGTGTGTCTGTACTCTTATTGATGATAAAATTGCTCAGTTATTTAAATAGCCAGCAGAGTAGGCGTTTTTTGGCAGGCGGACGCTTGTTCAAGGTCTAACGTCCGCAATGGGCCGCCATTTTGAAAGCAACCAGACGGTAGAGGATTGAGAGGAGGGGCGGGGGGAAGGGGCGGAGAGAGGTTCCATTCTCTCCCCTTCCCCTTCCCCCACTACCATTTCGTACTGTCCTCCTCTTACTGAGTGAAATTTTTTTGACTGGCCTCAGGCCTCTGTTAGTCTTGCTATCCAAGATGTCGGCCAATAATTCTTACCAAAACAAAAATACGCCTGCTTTGCAGGCTATTATTTAAAAAAGCCGATTTACTGTTGTTATTTCAATATTATAGCATATAATTAGGCATAAGCATAGTCTTCGCTCGCTCTTGTGTCTGGTGAGAAAATATATGCTTATGGCCGAAATCTTCCAATGGGATGTTTGGAAATAAAAGAAACTGTTATTTTCTGTTGCAGATGTTACCCATCCTCAAAGAAAAACAGAGGTAGTAACGTCCAACAATGCTGTTTTCCTTCCGTTTGTTAGTTTTTTTCGTACTGAATGTTTAATTGTTCTCTCTTTTTCTTCAGAGCCAAAGTTCAGGAACTCTTCAACCAGTTGTATAGGACATCAAGATCTGATTCCTCCACAGCAACACCAACCTCTAGAGAGTCACTCAAGGTCAGTTGATCATAAATAGAGTGGAATTGAACTGTTGAGACAGCGACCACATGTAGCCGTGCATTTCGTAGCCCATTCGCTACTAAAAGGAAAAAAAATGTCTTGGACGTATCTGCTCTCAACGTTTAACCGACAAACAGGAGTTCAGTCGCGTAAAAGGGGTTTGGATTTCTCAGCCATGTTGGATCTTCTGATAACCATTGGGAGTGTTTTAGAAAACTTCACAGAAGTGAAGTTAAAAAATGTTCGAGAATCGAGCGTTTGTATGTTGTTTATTTAGCACTGTTGTTTAATTGTATTATGTTTCTCAACAGGTAGGGAAGGTTTCTGGGATCAAAAACTGTACTTTACATGGTCACGAAGGAAGCCTTACTCCTTTCGTTCACATTGTTGTGTCGTTTTAACTCAGAAATCAGTTCTTGTTCTAAGCAGCTGTCGTTTAGCGTCCATACCGTAGTTTTGTTGTTGTTATATCCTCCTTCGAGGACTCTTCTCAATGCACAAGGGTGTAGATGGTCGCTTTATTTTTCAAGAAGGTTATAACTTTGAAAAGCAATTTATGTAACTGATGAGTCTGTGAAAGGACGTGAGATAACTCAGTCTTTGTTCCGCTGTAAATCTGGTTTCGTTTTCTTTCTTTTAGAATGAGTTAGATGATCTCATTGCCTCTGAATGCCTATACTGCGGTGAAATAATGATTAGGTAATGTATGATGATGACCTGACTTTGGGTCTTTCAGAGAGAACTTCTCGATTTAAGGCTACAGTCCTCAACAAAAGTGGTTGAGACTTCCCCGTTTGTCGAATTTGTGGATCGTAACTTGCAAAAAGAAGGCCAACACTACCTACTCCTTCCCCCCCCCCCCCCTTTCCCAAAAACAGTTTTGTTCGGGAAGAAGCGCAAATAACCCAGTCGTGGTTCAGCATTTTCCTTTTTTTTTTTTTTTTTTTTTTTTGGGGGGGGGGGGTTGGGGGGGGGGGGGAGGACGGGGGGGCGGGGAGGGGCGCAATCATGAGATTACTTTTAGATTTTTTTAGCTTTGCACCAGGACATTAGAAATAACTCGACAGTTTTGTCGAAGATTGTAGAGCTGTTTTTTCAAGCTTCTTTTAGAGACGGTTTTTTAGTCCTCGTTTTGATGACCAGTTCACCATATCAACGCAATAAATAGACTTTTTAAAGGAGCTTAAAAGAGAACGACTGTGGACGAGAGCGTCGAGAATGTCATCCTAAAATAAATTTTCTCCTTATTGCAATCATTTCGCGATTATTGCTCAGTATAAAGATCATTGGACAACCATCCGGGAATTTAACCGGTATGAAGATTAAAGAAAAATTGAAAATTTATCTTGCGGTACTTACGTCCTCGTCCTAACTTCAAATTTGGTTATGTCATATGGTTGTTCATAAGAGGACGTCAAAGAAGTGTTCCACAAAAATAAAATTCATTGAGCCATTGGTGTTGCCCATCGAACTTCTTGGTTTCCACCATTAACGTTCTTGTGGGCGTCGTCGTCGATTAAGCTCCTTAATATTTACCTCACCAAACATTGTCGGTCGGCTTTAACCCTTTCATCTCCAAGATCAAAACTTTCATTCTTCTAACTAGTACTATAGATTCTTTGTTGTGTAGTGATGAAAATTTGGTGTTTTGTCAAGATAACACCTCGAAGCTGATAATAATCTTCATTCTCAATACCTTTTTGTCTGACATTTCATTGAAATTGCGAGGAGAATTTACGTACTTAATACTCCTGGGAGTCCAAGCCTTTTTTTAAGCCGCTTTATTCGAACGAAGATTTTAACGTGCGGCTCTTCTTTTTCAGGACGATCGATCAGCCCTTTATCTTACCAGAAGAATATGACAGTGTTCTTGAAAGCTGGATGTGATATGACAATTTTATTACAGACATTTTTCATATTGAAAGAAAATGGCGAAGGCAAACTAAGACATGTCGTGTCAATATCGTAGCAAATTCACTTACGTGTCTATGTGCCGCATCGTCTCCGACGTAAGGAGGCGATGCTTAAGCTGAAAACATGCGAGGCGCATGTGGAGAGCAAGGGACCTCGAAAACGTTTACTGCTCGCTTACGCCCTCAGGGGGACGTAAAAAGGAGAATCCCTGGGATCAAGAGCTCTCCCAGCTCGAACGTGCTGTGGTTGTTAAAGAATGAACGAATCGTCGACGGCTATCTCACAGAAAAGATATATTGCGGATACATTGCATACATTGAAATGAATTTTGAATGCTACTCCAACCGCGAGAACTCTATTTTGGTCTAGTTTTATATCCATTTTAGCAGGAGAAAAAACACCCAAGGTACAAGGTTGGATCGATTTTTGAAACTACTTATACTGTCGTTGAATTCTGAGAATTCTTGAATTCTTGAAAGGTGGAGGATGTGTATTTTAGGGTAGCAGTGGGCTATCTTCTTTTCTATTCGCCGGGCTGAAGGAATCTGCGTCGAAACTCGCTTTTATTCAACCGTTGCACGTGGTCTTCTTAAGCCCGCTGTGTCCCACGCATGCCTTCGTATAGATATGAGGTGTATGAAGACATACAGTGTAACGACAACGTTTTACATTTCCATGCTCCACTTTCCTATCTTCTTCTTTACCATCTAGTAAGTCTGCACAGTGAGGTGTAATGGTTCGCTTGCTAAGTAACCCCTGTACATTGCCAACACATTTCGGTGCTTTTCCTTCTGGCCATCAGCCCAGCGAATACAAAACAAAAGAGGCCTTTGTTGGCGAAAAGGTCCAATGCGTGATTGGATTCAAGTGGAAAGATGATTAAGTTTCCAGCATGCATTTTTAAAAAAAAATTCTCTCTCCACAAAGTAACACTACCTCTCTCCAAACGATTTTCGAAGTGCCCTCTTGAAGCGGGAAGTGCAGATTATGCTAATTCAAACGATTTAAATGGTTTGCTAATCATGCACACAGCGAACTTCCGTACCAAGGCAGAACAGTCGAACATCGTTTAACAATTACGGATTGCGATTTGTCGAATAAGAATGGTTTGATCAAGAACAATGGGCCTTAATTACACGGTAGCCATATAGAGTCTCGAGGGATTGAAAGCTTTTGTTTTTCCCCACCGAACGGCTCGTTCCCAAGAATTCCAACTCGAGTCTTGGGGTACGGATTTGTTGTCTATGGCCCATATGGCCTCCGCGTGAAACATGATTTAATTTGAAGTGTCACAGTACACCCAAGGCCTAACGAGAAAAAGATATAATAAAATTATAAATTTAATTTACTATTAAATCCTACGTATCTTACGTATCTATCCTTAGGTTTTCACTCCTTTTTATAGCACTATTGTAAAAGATGCTTTTCAAGTGCAAAAAAGTTACTCAAGCGTGAATACATCAAACTCGTTCGCAGGGCTTTTGAAAAGCCCTGGGAACGAGGTTGGTGATTACATCTTACAAGTCTGTAAAGGGAAAGGACGCTGCTAGTCAGTGATCATAAAAGGACTCTTGCATTGGCATTAGATCACCACAAGAGTGTTGATAGGTTGAGTCTTGAATTCTTCAAACCAGAGTAGCATAAATCTTTGGGTGAGAAATTACTCGTTTCGCCATTGCATTCCGGCTTTTGAAGCTGCCTTTCTGCACTGCAAAGTTACTGCAGTAAAAACCCCTAGTCCTGCTGTTTGATCTCCAGTGTAGTTATCGCAGGCGTCGAAGGAGCAGAATTTCCAACACGAGCTTTTCAAATCGAGATTTCCGAAAAATCTCCTCCGGGAAGAAAAATTTTAACGCCGTATCCCACAACCACGCGCGGCCTTAGGTGTTGTTTCCAAACTTCCTGGCAGTATTTCCAACGCCAAAACTCAACAGATCATTCCGTGTCTAGCAGACCCGACGAGCACTAACCTCGCCTCTACCATGTTGAATTCGAAAATAAGGCCGCGCGCGGTTGTGGGATACGGCGTTAAAATGTTTCTCCCCAGTCCTCCGAATTACGTCACCAGATCACCAGGGCCAGGTTGTTCAAAAGCCGATTAACGCTAATCCCAGATTAAGAATTAACCAAGGAGTTTATTTCTCTACTCCCAAGTGCTGTTCAACGTTGATATTCGGCAAAACTTTACATTAGAAGGAATCAATCTCAAAAAAACAAAAATAAGCCATTGTTGCACGAAAAATGTTGCCCGTATTGCTGGGCCCTTAAATTAATGAACAAAAAACAACGGCTCTGCACGCCCTACGTGCGTTTTGCATTTTGGTAAATTTCTTTGCCGTCTTCGTCCTGATAACGACGTGAATGGACTAAGGCCCCGTTCACACGCATCGGGATATTTTTGAATCCGCAACTTTTTCTTTCCGGATTCAAAAATATTTTCATCCACACGTAAGGGACCGTTCATTTTTTTGTCACCAAAAAAAAAAAAAACGGCCTTAAAGCTCAGGTAACAAACGCTCTTTGTGTTAGAACAATAGAGCAACCACGACACGTCACAATTATTCAAGATGGCGGCGCCCGGGAAATTTGAAAGCCAAAACAAGCGTTTTTGAAATTCATTTTTTTGCGGATACAAACGCCTTCATTGGAAAACGTTTGAACACTTCTAATTGTAAACATTATGTTCTGTGGTTTAAAGTTATTTTGTTGTTTTAGTGGAGGTTCCCTTTAAAAATATATCCCCACACAGAAACAAAGAAAGAAAGTTTTTAAATATATTGGAGACGTTCCTTCTGCTTTTAATAACATGTCTACGGCTACAGACTACAATGTTAAAGCTACGGAAATTAATGAAGAAAAGTAAAGGTTTCTATTTTTATATTTACTGAATTTTCATCTCTGTATTGTCGGATATTTGAATCTTTTGTTTCTCGTTTTTCCCTTTAAGCTTATTAAATACAAGACAGTTAACACTCGCACAGCAGTTGCTCGACCAGAATAGCCAAAGCTACCTGCAATCTGCTAAAGGCCTGTAAGCTATCTTGAAGAAATAAAGTTACTGTTAAAACAATGATTCTCCCTGCCTTCTTCAAGCTCTTCCTCGTCGCTTGTGCTGCTGTGGGAGTCGCTTTCGTTCTTTTAATTTCAGGCAGAGCATACTCCTCAGGATACAAGATGCAGTACACGTCATCTCTAACCTCTGGCTTGAGGTTTGCGATTATTCTGCTTCCCGCCGCATTGCTGAAGTGGTTTGATTGCAAAAGCTTTGCAACATATGGCATTCTGCGAGATCATTGCCTAGCGGGTTTTTAACACAGACACCATACACTCGTTTGACATTATTTTCATACCGCTTCTTCTTCCTTTCATTTGATTTCCTTCGGTTTTCCTACTATCTTCGCCTCTTGCTGATATATTCTTTATGTATGCCCTGTTACTGTACAGTATGTATAGCTGGTTTAGAGGTAACAGAGCATGCGCCATGAAGCCCTCGGCAGTCATCCTGAGAATTGATTTCACGGTAAGGAACTGGGCTCGATCTTGTTGCGTCACCCGGATAAAAAAATATCTGGATTTGGCGTCCACACGGTTCCGGATTCATATCGGATTCAAAACTATCCATTCAGGAGAGCGTATTCAAAACGTTCCGGATTCGCTAGCGAATTCGCCGGATACGTGTGGACGGAAGGCGTATCCGGAAGGAAAAAGTTGCGGATTAAAAAATATACGGATAAGTGTGGACGGGGTCTAATTTTAAGGTTGTGTAGAGGACGTAAGAACCTGACGAAATATTTTTAATCAGTTCTTCCCAAGCAACCACACCGTTGATGCCAACTGATTTTACTCCCGCAATGTTGCGTAGGGTCCCTCACACTACCTTGACGCCTACGCCAAGACTGATAAGGCTTAAACAAATCTCAAGCGACTTCTTGCTTTTCTAGATCATTCAAATCTTTCTGACGACAAGCCTCAAAAATGAACAGAAATACTTTAGCAAGAATAAGAATATTGCGCGCGATTTCTGACATTTGCCTACTTTTTGAAAGAGAATTGAAACAATTCATGCATGTTTCCGGAGACATCCGCATACATAGCGTTCTTACCCTGGGCCGGCAGCGCAACGTTCTCTTGCTAATACCACTGACCGAAGAAAAATCAGCACCATTACACGGTAAATTGTTACTCTACAAAAACGAATCACAAAAACGGTTTTTGCGTTTAGAATATTTTATGCATTACAAATCTTGGATCTCCGGTATTTTTGTAAATTCACGAATTCTGCCAGTTAAATTACTTTACTTTAAATCGGTTGCCTCTTTGTTACATGATTTTGACAATCAGCGCACTACACCCAATATCTCAAATCCATTTCATCGCACTGAACAAATTTATTCCTATTCAACACGGTCTACAATGGCTGGAAAGTTCCACGTAAAAATATTAAGAACAAACCAACAGTTATTTTCATTCTCTAGGATTGGTCCGAAAATATAGGAATGGTATCCCCTCTGAACTTCGCCAGCTTTACTAGGAACGCACCTTTTAAAACGTAAATTGAACAACTTGCTAATTAAGTTTCTTTCAATTGAGGAGATGAATGCTGATATCCGCTATATGGCTTTTCTTTAACACAACTTGTGTCTTACTTACAATTTCTCGAATCATTTGAGAACCTTTTTCTCTCTTATTTACGAGGCGTTTATTTGTTTGTTTAATTTTTGCCTTTCTGTTCATTTTGTTGTGATAGCCACTGATATTGTTGTGGTCGAACACACCGGCCCACCGGCCTGGAATAGCTGTGATAACTATTAAATACTGCGTACAAGGTCTTATTTGTACCTGATTTGTTTGTAAATAAAGTAAAGTGAAGTGAAGTGACTTCAGTGATAAAAATAGTCTCTGCTGGTTTTTGAGGAACTTTTGCAACAGGGAGATTGAAATTATTGAAGCTGAGGTATATTAGCATATCCTCAAGGAGGACCGAAACTTGGAGGGCACCTTCTTTCATTTACACATTTCATTCCTTTAATTTGTTTCGTTCTTACAATCCGGTGTCGGGAAACGAAGACCTTCAAGAAAAAAACAACTTATCAAATAACAAGATACATCTTTCCTGTTGCTTACAAAGGCCGACCAGTCATTACACCCCGATCAAAAACAAACACCTGAAGAAAAAAAGTAGAGTACGACACTAGCAAAACAACTCATTTCTGTCCCTTGCAGTGGACAGCAAGTATTTCTGGTGAATTATCAAAGTGTGTCCCAGTTTAGTGTCTTGCATGTTTATTGTAATACGATGTTTCTGTTTTCATTTGAGATCCAGCCAGTTGACAGACAGGTGGGCTGATTTAAATTATGAGTAATCTATGACTAAAACCAATATCAAACTGGCACTTTTAGGAGATCTCCTTTATTTCATCAAAAACTCTTGCAGTCTCTCAAATAGTTCTATGTATAAACAAAGCCTTAGTTTAGTCTTCAAAATACTAATTTGTTGTTAATATATCTCAAAATAAATACCATTGGTTCTTTTTTTCATATTTTCCCAACCCCTCCTCCCCAAAGGGCTCACAGTTCCATCCACTGTTTTGAAGCAGTTGATTTGGAAGACACCAGCTAAGATTTTCCAAAATGGCTACAAAAAACACGGAAAAGGACCCATTAACTTCTGTGAGTACTATTTGTTTTTTTTTTCTTTTGAAATGTAATGCTCTATCCAACATTCAATGGGCAAAATGTCGGCAGCATTTCACACCTCTGCAGTGGATTAATTTTGCCAAACACCATAGACCAAATGCATAAATGGCAGCCAAAAAAATATCCTTTTGTTTATGTGCTAATTAGACTTACTAGCCTTGTTTGCATTGACAAAATACAAAAGGAATGTTTCTTGAGAGCGAGGCTAGTCAGTCTAATTAGTGCATAAACAAAAGAATACATTTTTGGCAGCCATTTATGCATTTGGTCTATGGGGCAGTTAAATCCACATTACTAAGGGGTGGTGACAATTTTTGAAAAAAATAGTCCCAATTTTAAGATAATAGCCCCAAGACCTGATGAAAACAGTTTGCTTATTTGAAATATGTACATCCAGGCATAGTTCATATAGATGAACTGGTTATGAAATCCTAAAACTTCGAAAGCGAAAACAGCACTATAGCACTTTATTTCAACTTGACACTGACCACGCACAATCTTTTTTTTCTCAGTCCACAACTGAGTTTTGAATAAATTAATCAAAGCCAATGATTGACTGTCTTTTAGAAAAGGGGTGTGGTTTGTGCATGGTCAGGGTCAAAACAGCAAACAAATATGTAGGGTTTCATATTAACCACCTACATCTATTAACTATGATCCAGGCTTCCAGTCAAGTAGAATGTAGAATGTCGCAGGGGTGGATCTTGGAGAGGGGTGCAAGAGAACCCAAAGAGCCCCTCCCCCCCCCTCCCCCCTCGAGATGTCCTGAAGCTTTCTATAATAAGTAGTATTCTGCAAAAGACCTGCCACTTATAATAAGTAATTTCTTAGGGGTGCACCCCCATCTAAGAACAATCCTGGATCCACCCCTGTGTCATGAATAATTACCGGTATTTCAAAATGATCAAAAACAGAAAGACATGCCAAGTTCCTATCTTTAGTTGCATGCTTCCCAGTGCTTGTTCACAAGCTTTGAATTAGATATTAAACTTTAAATTATTTTCCAAATTCAGACTTTGCCTCACCAAGTAATAAGAAATCCGCTGAAATAAATGTGACGTTGTCAGGTTCCTATTGTTTTCTACACTATTTTAAAAGCAAAATGTGTTGCTGGTTGGGGCAATGGAACCGCATGTGGATGGTCCGGGTTCAAATATTATTTTGCTTACTCCACTTAAATATATTTGTCTTTTGTGGTCCCAAATTCAACTTCAATGCACTTTGCAAATATTTTTATCATTGCTCCTTTCAGTTCAGTCTCCTCTATTGGGGTCACTTAAATCCGTACTTTGTACATGTATACAAGGACCTACAAGCTGATGTCACTGATATTACCTTATCTCACACTGAGCAATTTTGCATTTCCATCCCACTATCAGAATTCAAGGGAAAAAATCTTCATAAGAGGATTTTTACTGTATCCTGAGTAAAAATTTGCTGTCTTGGAGCAATGTCACTGAAGTGCTTCCTCTTCATCAAGTACAATTTTCAAGTTGTCATCACCTTTTGACAGAACAAACAGATGGAAGGCTGCAATTCCTGCAATTGCCAACAAAATGGAACAGAGAGCAAATATTGCAGATATCCCATGACTGCTGTGTGTATCATGAAGCACCATCAAAACAACTGCAGCAATTGCATTTAGTGGCACTCTGAACCAGTTTATAATCCCAGCATGGTGAGCTTCAGGTAAAATTCTTTGCCGCAGCCAGCCCATTGCTGGAAAGTAGACACCACAGGCTAACTCCAAGATGATAAACATCATGAATGACGACCGCGGATGATTCGCACTTGCAAGCGATGCACCAATGTTTGCTAATGAAGCCACAATAACTGTTAGAATAACCACCTTTGATGGGCTTATGCCATTCTTAATTGTAAAGTTAAAAAAGAAACTTCCCAGCGTTACGCACAACATAAAGCATGAAAAAACAATTCCCAAAGGAGGGAAATGGTGTGCTCTGTCCAGAACTGGAGTCCATAAAAACACAAAAATGTACATGGCACTCTCAAAAAGAGAAGTTACAACACCAATCAACATGACTCTTTTGTTAGTTACAATGTGACGCAGACTCTCCATGCAAGGTTGAATCACTTTCATTTGTTTTCCACCGTAATTTTCATCCCATGTAAACTGTATCAATACTCCAGCAGTTATCAGAAATGGTATTGCCAGGACAAATGGTGCCACTGGACCAAACCCTATCCACTCTGCTATTGTGTTCGCCAAAATCCCTGCAGCTACGGAAATAACACTGTTGTAGAGTGTTGCTTTGGCAAACGTTGCAGGTACCCATTCGTTTGGAAAACTATGGGTCTGAGTGTGTTCATACAAGTACCATGCATCAAAAGCGGTAAATAACAGAGATGTTGAGATTCCACCCAAAACTCTTCCACATATCAGTATACCATAGTTTCTTGACAATTTTGTCAGACAACACAATGAATACAATAATGTGAAGACGACGCAGGCCTTTTTACGTCCAAATGCACTGGCAAGGTATCCCGCAGACGTCCCAAAAACAACACTTGATGCAAAGCCACAAACATATATAATAGCAATTTGGGTGTCAATGAAGCCATAATGACTGTATAGTTTGTAGAGGTAAGGTCCTTGAAGCCATTCTGCCATCAGCGCCGGAAAATATACTTTGAAATAGCTTTTCTGGAAAGCTACAAAGTTAGGGTTAGCTATTGCCATTTCAACACTTTGTCCTGATTTGCATTTGAAGTGAAAAACAGCACAAATGCCTGATAAGACTACAAAGGAGATGTATGCGATAATCAGCATTCTTATGGAGTATTGTCAGATGATATTCTGCAAAACATATAAAAAACACTTGAATAAGATGTCTCCTTAAAATGAAAACATTTTGCAATTGATAATAAGTCTAGAAAACTATGTGAAATAAGTTATTTTATTACCATTTATTAATCTATCATTGTGGTAAATTTCAGTTTTTCAGAGCGTTAGCAGATTTCCCACTATAATTTGAAAAGCAAAAATGCTGTGAAAAGTAAGACCAGCCTCATTGTCATTAGAGATTGATCATTCGTCATAGATTTGCATTTACTTTCAGTTGACCAGCTATTTTGTGCAAGGTGAAAAGTCTGCATTAATTAAACTAGTTCAAAATAACTGGTAGATCCAGGGGACCCTATTTTCTTGGTGTGTCTTTACTTTTTCGCTAAGGTACAGTGTAGCACCCTAAAAAAGGTCGATGGCACATGGTTCTTTCATCTTTTTTTTTTTTTTTTTTTTTTTTTGGGGGGGGGGGGGGGGGGGGGGAGGGGAGGGAGGTAGTTTGCATGTACAGCCACTATGGTGACGATACCAAGTGCTAAGAACGTTCATGCCTGACATATCTATTTGTAAATTGCAGCTCCTTTTGCTAAGGGCAATTATTAAATTTTTGTTTATTTCACCAAAATTTCCCCGTGGCTCCGCACTGTGTCCATGCCATTGCCTGATATCTTTCCAGGCACTAGGAAAATGGTTCGCTCAGACTAGAGCCCACATACAAGCACCAGGCACAGGAACCAAGTGTGAGAACGGCCCCATTTTCGCTGATGGTTTTTTAGTTAATTCAATCATGATCCTGACCAAGGTCTCATCAACGTCCCACTCCATTGTCCCCGTACATGTTTCTTTTCTTTTTTTTTTCTTTTCGTGGTGGAGAAAAAAATTACATCTCTGAAAACATGTGAGTCTGACATTATAATTACCGAAAATATGAAAAAGCTATTAATCACTATTCGAGGTTATTCGATTAATCATCGATTCAACGAAAAAAACGGCACCACAATCTGCCACGTTTACTACGCTTACAAATTACAGGAACAGCCTTTTTTTGATGGACCTTTCGAACCACTCAATTTACTGCAAGACGTACCTTCACTTGATCACCTTGAAAAAAAGTGAGGCCCTTGTTATCCACAATCATTCCAGGATAAATGGATTAGATTACCATGATTACGTTGTGACCAAAAGAAGAGCGATGCCACGTTCCCACCAACCAATCGTGAACTCTGACGAGACTGATATGAAGATGACACTGATCGACACTGAAGAGTCCACTGATATGAGCCTGTTAGGACTCAGCGGCAAGCTGCCAAAAAGTGACTTATGTATTTCTGCACGATGTGTCACTTGATTTGATTGTGTAAATCCACAGGCAACCCAGACTCTGAATATCCCCTACGTTGCCAAGTGTGTGTCAAGAACGAAGCCTGAAAAATGAAGATCACAGACCGGGAAAACGAAAAATCCCAGAAATAATAACTTATCAAACAGTAACCAGCACAACAAATAATTCTTGTTTTTATCCTGTTCTTTACAATGGCCGGCCTTGCCTGACGAAATGTTGATAAATCAAAAATATATTTATCTTCACAGCCGTACAAGTACAACAACCAGACTTGCATTATTATCCCTGTGAGTAAAGTTTGGTGAATGACTGCACGGTCTTATTTTTCCACACACCCAGAGCTGTAGGTAAAAAAAGCAAAGACCCTTCAGAAATTTACCTAAAATGACCGAACATGTCATTGCAAAGAGAAAAAGTTAGTTTTTCTGGGAGTGTTCGTTTCCAGGGTCTTCCATCTTTTTTTAAAAATATATTTATTATTCACTAACTGAGAAAAATACAATACAATACAACAGACAATTTCTAAAAAATTATAAGGTAACAACTTACAAAAAGAGAAAAAATAATAGACTAACTGGAAAGAACTACTAAACGTTACGCAAAGAAAAAGTGCTCTCAGTATAGTTACAAGGTCATGAATCTCTCCCCTGTTTATTCCGAGCCTTTTCCTCTTTTTCAAGAATTCAAGAAAAGCAGTTCCCCCTTTCCCCCCCGATGCTAACAGGCATCTGAAATCAGACGCCGTCGTAATATGGGAGTGTCCCTCCCCCTTCCTGGAGAAAATTCAAATTGTCACCATGCCAAGCTCCTACGTCGTTTATTTTTTGAACGATCCCGTCAAATTTCGAATTAACTAGTGTGTCCGATGCTAGCAAAAGTGAGGGGGTTTTTAAATGCAGCTTCTTTTCCCGCAGTATCGGGATCGGTTTTGGATTCTGAACCTGAATACTAGATGCAGTCGACCACTTTTCCAAAATACCAAAAGGTTCTAAATGAAATCAATACATTTGGGACCTCTTGTAAGCGACCACCTCTCGTTTGCGACCGCGACCACTTTTAGAGCTCATAGTTTGAAATTTTATTTTGTTTTTAACCTGCCGGAAACGACCACTTGACAGGTAATAGATTGAGAATTGGATAATAAGGCGTAGTAACTTTGTCGCATTCCTGGGTAGTTCAAGAAAGGGAAATTTCTCACTGGAACTACCGGAACTTTTTTTACACGAATAACACATTTACAAAATTTAAAGAAAAAATGCATATACATTGTATTCTATAAGTCTTAAAAGATAAGACCTTAAATGCCTTACAATTACAGAATTTTAGAACTGATTTTCTGATTGACTGTTCTCTCAAGAACAGTCAACAGTTTAACGGAACTACGGTACGAAAATCGAATTTCAGTACTGATTCGGATCAATCAACAATCATTCCCTAGTCAGCCTAAGTTTGATTTTTTAAATTCAGCCAAGGTATGTTACATGGGCATTGGCGCATGGGGTAACTCTCTGAAGTTACCATATGCTAATGAGGCAAAATTTGGTCCAAGCTCTCGCAAACGACCACCTGGGCTTTACATTTTGGGTGGTAAAAAAAAGGAAAGGAACTTTATTTAAGTGTCTAATATTCTAGCACTGTAGCGCACTAATCGGGGACAGTGTAAATTGAAATTAACACGTCAACGCAAATCAAATCAAATTTTGGGGTTTTTTACGGGATCCGGAGGTTTGACGTCATTATGTTATCGAGGTAAGCGGTCGTTTCGCACGGAACTCGGCAGGTACAAAATACAGGTCAGAGGGTGGCAGTGTGGCAGTGTGGCCCAGTGGTTAGGGAGCTTTCCTTGAGATCCAGAGATCTCTGGTTCAAGACCCGATCTGACCACTCGTTGAATTTGATCCTGGTTCAACTTCCCAGCTGCACTTGTAAATAGCCAGTCGGGACAACTTAACAGTCGTTGTCGTTGATGTTCTGTTTCGTCGTTTCGTTGTGTTTCATTGGCCCTGAAAAGCCCCTATGGGGAGCGGTCAATAAGTATGTATTGTATTGTATAGGGTGGCCTAACAGGGCACAGGTCACAGGTTTCAGTTCGAAGGCCACAAAAAAAAAAAAAAGAAAATTCCACTTTTACGAAAATACTCTCTCATTGAGGAGTGCCGACATCAACTTGGGCCCCATCATCTGTATTTTCTTGCTTCATTTCCCAGTCAGTTTTAGTCACAATCTTAGTCACGACTGAGATGCAGATATTTCCCGGTTTATTGGGGCCACATCTGTTCTTTGACATCCCATTTGCAAGGGCTGAGAGGTCAGTACAAGGGCCAGCTGGAACAAGGCTCTGAGAGGGTCTAGTAAGGGGTATTTCATAGAGTGTGTTTGGATACTTGGTGAGAATACTTTTCACTTCATCATTGTCTCTGAAGAACAAGAAGCGTGACAGTGGGAAGTGCTGTTTTCTCACATCAAACTGCGGATATTAGATTTCCAGCATTTTAATTGTCTCGCCGGACACAGGCTATCAGTTCAAATGCCTGTTGTACCTAATATGGTAAATTTTTTTGTAGCTCTGAGGAAAAAGGCCGACAAAAGCTGTTTTGACCGAGGCAGAAATCGATGCTTTAGGCCCCGTTTATATGGAGAAAAGTTGTCCCGGGTTGAAGGGTCACTCGGCCATGGGCGAGCCAACTTTTCCTACAATTGCCCATAGAATGCGGCGAACCGTTTACACGAGCAGAAAGAGTTGACTCGGCTAAAAGGGTGACCCACCTAGCGTGGTCACCCTTTTTCGACGGTGGGGTCACCCTCCAAACTGGACCAACTTCTTCCCATGTAAACACTCGCCCAGCCGGGTCAACTCGGTCAAGGAGAGATGATATCGGATAGGGCGCTTAAGCATGCGCGTTTTTGAGACGTGGACGGCAACCGGAAGTGAGCTGTTTTCCCTTTTAACCTGTTTTCACACAACCACATATGCATTGCTAAGTATCTTTTCTCCATTAGAGATGATTAGTATAAAAATCTGAGAGACACCACTGTCCTGGCACGCGAAAATTTCTCTTCCGGTTGCCGTCCGCGTCTCAAAAACGCGCGTGCTTAAGCTCCCCGATGAGAACATGCACGAGCGCTGTCTTCCCGGTCTCCTGATGAACGAAACTGAGGCCTTGTTTATGTGGAGAAAAGTTGTCCCGGGTAAGAGGGTCACCCTCCAAGCTGAGTCAACTTTAGCGAGCGTTTCAGTATGAGAAAAGAATTTATCCTTTTGCCCGAGACAAGAGCTGCCCTCCTCAGTTTCGATCGTCAGGAGACTGGGAAGACAGCCCTCACGCATGCATTTTCTAAACCGACTTGACCGAAGTGACTTAGCAAGGTGAGCCAAAATGTTTAAATGGTAAAAAAGTTGGCCCGGCTTGGAGGGTGACCCTACCATTAAAAAAGGGTGGCTCGACTAGACGGGTCACCCTTCTAGCCAAGCCAACTATTTTTTCCTCATGCAAACTGTTCGCCGCGTTTTATATAGAAATGTTGGAAAAATTGCCTCGCCTAGGGTAGCACGGGTAGGCGAGTGACTCTTCTACCCGAGACAACTTTCTCCATATAAAGGGGCCTGAGACGGGCAGCTCTTGACTCATATAAAGGCTCACTTAAGTTGACTTGGCTTGGAGGGTGACACTCTTACCGGGGACAACCTTTCCCCATATAGGCAGGGCGTAACGACAATACTACCTTCGGGAACACCTGTTGATCCTGGAGTTTTTAAGTAAACAATTATTCTACTTGGGTTTGCTGGATATAAAATGGTTATCTATCACTTCATAACCAGCGTGCCCACGTAGAATAATTGTTAAATATTTGAAGTGAGGGTTATTGGAGGCTTCAACGGAGTAACCAGTCCCTTTTAACCTGTGCCCACGGGATGCCGGCTATATAACTCGATCCTACTCGAAGTTTGACGTAGCCATGGTGTCAATAGGGACCTTTAGATCGGAGGACGGAGACAATTACGAGTACGAGTTTTCCGAGCACGTTCCGAGCAGCAGCTTTCTGAGCACGCGCACTTCAAAAATGTCGGCATCCAAACCTAATGCGCATGCTCAGCACAGAAAATTCGTTCTCGTAGTCGTCCTAGTCCTCCGATCTAACGGTCCCTAATATCAACGAGGCTGTCTGCAACGCAGGCTCGTTTGACAAAAGTGGACGTTTCATAATATTTAGTAAAGCCACATGACATTTAAAAAAGTTCGAATGATAGCTAAATCCATCTCTGCAACATACCTGTTTTTGCTCTTGTTTCCGAAAGGATCCCATTTCGACCATTTTAAAAAAATTAAACACATATAACTGTGATAAGAATGATGATCCTCATCATGATTTTTTCTAATAGGCTCGATTTTCGCCAATAGGCGTTTTCGGAATTCATGTCTGCCTCCTCTTCAAAGCGAGTCTAAGTGCGAAGTTTTTGTGATGGTAATTAGTTCTACTCTACGTATGAATGAAACTTATTTTCATAAGGAAAGCATCGCACTTGAACTCGCTTTGCAGTGGAGGCAGGCATGAACTCGGAAATGGCCTATTAAAATCTCTCGCATCCGGTCTTCGTTCCTCTGGCAGAGACTGGGAGGAGCGCTGGCTCGTTTCCCGAAACGGCTGGTAATCGAGCCTATTTTACTCAGAGCTTGACGTTTCGTATGCCCTAACATATGTCTACAGAAGTAATGGTTATGCAGGAAAGCTTGTATGGTAGATTTAGTGTGAGACTGATAACTATATTAAATTAATCATAATAATTACAATTTCCTCGATTGTGATTGGTTTAAAAACTCCTATTTTCCACCAATTCACTTGCCAAGAATTTGTCAAGTTGTTATCGGACAGTTCAATAAGCCCATCACTTTTAAAGTTGTAGTTTAAATCAACCAAATGAATCACATTCAAAGTTGTATTTTAACTCAACCAATCACAACCTTGGTTTCTATTACCACGTGAAGAGACTCCTTTCTTTCTTTCTTTCTTTCTTTCAGAGCGAAATTAAACAATTTAGGCCTCCTTTGTTAGTCTTTTAATGCAAATTTTCCTTTCTTTCATAACTTGGCTTTTCTTCTTTACTCGGAAATTGTAATTTTTATAATTAATTGGTAAGAAGACTTCGCGTCATCCAATTAGGTCTGTAATCATACTCGTGATATTAAAACAAATCGGACTCCCGCTTTTTTATCACTCGTATGACTTCTGATTGCTTACATGTAGTTTTAGCCAGAGTTTTTTATTGCCAACGTTCTCGTTTAGCGTTGATTTCAACTCGAGTATCATTCCTTTGATTTTACAATGTAAAATGGTCGATCGAATACCGATAAATGTTTGTTGTGTTTTTTTTGGCTCCCAATGGGTGCCTGTATTATTGAAGCCTCGTCTCCATGGCGAGTAGAATTAAATTGGTTACAGGCCAACTTCCGGTGAAAGCAAAGTAAACAACCTCGTGACGAAACAACAAACGATATCGAAGCGAAGGTCGCACTCGCGCGCAATTTTGTTTTCTAAATGTTACAATCGCATTTCCTCGATGGCAGCATTCTTGGACGAAATTTTGCTTCATATATTTGGATATCTCGATGGACCAACACTGGCAAAGACGTCGTTGGTCTGCAAGCAGTGGCGAAACATCGCGAAGACTCCCTCTCTTTGGCGAAGACTCGTGCTCTTGCGGTGGCCTTCGCAGAGGTTTTTGTACGAAAAAGCGTCGTTGTCACACATAAACTGGAACAACATTTATCAAGATTTGACTCTCAGAGGGAATTTCTCTCCCGATGAAATGAAGTACTTTATTTGTTGTCGTGTGAGCGGAGACGAGTTGACTGAAATTGAATTGCGTGAAAATATGTTTTTCCACATGGCAGAGACAATGATGAAATGGGCAATACCGGATACGTTCGAACAAGAGGACGAATTCAACACACCTGGCTTTAATAAAAACTTTGAATTATTTTTCGATACACACGATTTGAAGTGGACGTTCATCGACAAACGGAGAGAATACATTGACGACTTGTTCAGCTGTAAAATGAAGACTACCACTCCAGCTCGCTTCATTCGACCGTATCAAGTGATTCCAAGCTGTCTGGTTATGTTTAGGTGGCTCTGTCTTTTTCGCGCCTACGTGACCGAGGAAACGGGTCTAACGTTTTATCGCATATGGCGTTATCGCTTGAAACACCGGGCTACTGGTATGAACTTTGATGTTTATGACTGGAAAGCAGCTATGTCGTGTACTCTCTCAAATGGAAGTCCAACTTGTACATCTTTCAGAGAGGATGCATTAGAACTCCTCACTATTCTTACCCACCCACACTTCCTTATGCACCCCATGGGAGTAAGCATCGGGAAGGAGCTTCACTTCTCCCTTCCCAAACGGCTCAATAGTAGATGTAACTCTGCAACATCCTCCCTTTCCAGCTGTGGAGTAACAAGCCCAAGATCACCTTTACGGAGTAAGGGGAATTTTTCATTTGACCAAAAAGACACTGCACCAAAGCACAAGATTGCTAGCAGCACCACTGATAGTGACGATGAATCGGATGGAGGCTTTGACACTGGCTACATTGCCAACTGCGAAGACTTCATAAGTAGCAAGCACTGGGATGTGGAAGAACAGAACAAAATCCAAGCTGAGGTGGCTGGCATGTGGACAGTCGTCAACAACAACGATGCCTCCCACCTCTTTGTAAACTATGATGTAAACAACAATAACTGGATTTTCCATGACTGTCTTTTATCTTTCCCTGAGCCATGGATGTCAGGGATTGTAGCAATTCCTGGACATTGTGACACCCTCACAGGGCATGGCTTTAGCATAGAACCCATTCCAAGCTGCCTGGCTTTGTATCGATTAGTTTGCCTCATGAACATAAATGCAAGAGTGTATGCCAGCATGGAGGATGCGTCAATTTGGGCATTGCATTTGATCCATAACACCACTCGTGGAGTGTTGCATCTAAAAGATTTGAATGGTAAGGGCGGTTTTCCTTTTTACTCTTATACATGTACCATGTCCACTGTGCTAAAACAATGCACGGTGTTTATAGAGTGGACACCCATTTCTTTTTTGGTTAATTCTTGGGTTGTAAAAAAGTAATGCCCTTATAATATTTAACTCACTAAACAGGATTTCCAAAAAATAACAATATCCCATTAACATTCCATTTATAATTATAATGAGAACAGAAAGTCTTCAAATATAAAAAGGTATAAACTGAACTGACCACTATCTAGGCACTACTACAAAGTTATCTGTAAAACAAAACTTAAAGAACAAAAATTACTACTAATTTTTAAAATCTAAATTTTATTTTGTACAGTTGCAAAGATAGGCAACCATCAAGAAGCGTTCTGGTAGGATAACTTTATCCTATTATGCAACCTTAGTGTTCAATCATTCATTAACTTCTTATATTACAGAATTTTCCCCCTAATTTTTTAGCACAACAGGGTTTGTTGCTTATGTGTTATATTTTGAATTCAAATACTACATAAAGTCGATATATTATTCATTTTACAGCATTTTGGATTGCATGAGAAACTTTGCATGTTTTTGAGCAAAGAGTTTTGTTGTTCTCAATATTGGCTGATCTTTTGAACTCATGGAAGTGATTAGGCATTATTTTAATATTGGGACATCCCTTGAGGAAATCTTTTAACATGCAGAAGCCATGTGTTATGAAATTACATGTAAGTCACATGCCACCCTGGGCCTTTTATATCAAACAAAGTGTTAAAAAATCAAAACATTTTCTTTCTTTTTGTCCCTGAAAACAAGCAAAATATGATTGTTATCCTTTAGGTTTTGAGGTGTGAAGTTGGCATGTTAAGTACCTTTTAGATTATGGAACAAAGTGGTGAGAGATGAGTGGCAGATCATGTTTGAAAGCTGAAGTTTTCTTCATTAGAGAAGCTATCTTTTGGCAAGCCTCTAAGCTTGTTAGACACTAATTCCTTTTGCTTTGGTGATAATGTCTGGGTGTATAATATTAAAATTTTATCCTTGAATAACAGAATTGGCTTTAAAAGGTAGCAAGAAAGTTCAAGACTTTGGTGAAACATGTGCTTTTCTGTGTGTTGTGTGTTATCTGATAGTGACACCTGGCCTACAAAATAAGAAAATAAATATTGATTTACAAACCATGAGAATGAAATTCAATATAAACAATCGAAAATTGCAAGGGTTGAAATTTCCTTTATGGTTTCCTGCCTTGGCTTTTGTTGTTAAAAATAAAAGAACAAAGCCATTCATAGTTTGCAGTAAGTGTCCTTTGTCTTCCAAGCATTATTAATATCAATGTTCATATTTCTGCTTGGGGTTGTGAATTGGGGTTGCAGATTGTCACGATAAACTCAGATGCCTGCATTTTTGTTTCAAAGTACAGAAAGCTCAGGAATTGTTGAAAAGAAGGTTGAGATCACGTTACAAAAAATGATCCTTGATCTCAGAAAATTCCTTTTCTTGATCTTTGATGAATTTTGAGTTAATTCCATTATGAGAAAATTACTTACATGTAGGTCCAAGACTGACTATTACAACTTGACTATTTGATATTTGACTCTCTAACTACAGGTATAATCCCAACAACAAAAACTATCATGCAGTCTTTAAATTCTTTATCATCTCTGAACGTTCCTATTCAAATAACTGATCATAACTGTACAGTTGTTGTATTCCCAGGAAAACGTGCTAAACTTTTTTTTCTTAAAAAAAATGTTAAATAAATTTTTCGTAATTTTGCCCTATAATTTGAAGTTTTAATGCCCTTTCAAGATCCACGTTTTCAACTTTCTCAATTATAGCAGAAACTACAAATGTACTGTAGTTTTGATCCATTTAAAGGCACGATTTGTAGACCCAGCCAGTTTAGATTAACTGTGTTATCATAGTGATCACTAGTATGGGAATTATATTGTGGTACCAAAAAAATCAAGGAAGCAACATGCCTAATTTTTTCATGCTTGTGGTGGTTTACTTGAAAGCAGTTGTTTTTACATTACATGGATCAGGTTCTTTCCAATAATCCTTTTCAACTGCAGCAAAGTGCTCATATTTTAATCCTTCAGGAATGTTTTATTAAAAAGAGCCTTGCACTTTGCTGGCTTTCGTACGTACTCAGAACAGTTAATTTAGAAGGGAAGGGTTACGTATTTGTTTGTATACTTGTACTGGACAGGGTGTGTCTCCAGTGAAAACCAGTGCCAGTTAAAGATTTGTGTAATAACTTTATATGCACATGTCTCCTAGTTCCATTGATCCCCTTTTCTGGGCGAAGTATGTCATGAGGTGCAGCAAACTGATCAAATTTCAACTAAGAGTGTTAATCTATGTTTTTTTTATTTCCGTAAGGTTGGTTTGATGTTTCCGCAAGTCTCACTGAAGACATGCAAAACCAGCTACGGGAATCTTCTGACAAGGTCACAGGCTTAGAAACATTGCAGTGGTGTGATATTTCTACCCCTGTTCCCATCCCTGACAACATCAGTGATTATGTTGCCAGTGATGAAGATAGTGAGGCAGGTGACAAGAAAAGTGATGATATTTGGTGTCTTACCCCGGTCCAGTCTGATGAAGTGTGCCTGAGTAGTTCGTCAGGAAGTGAAGTCGACATTGATGACCTAGAGGAATTTTGGTTTTCCTCCCTCACTCCACAGCTCATGGGTGCAGAAGAAACACAGCTTCATTTGGAGGATTCTGAAATTCCTGAGGGTTCATTTGTGCATGACTCAAATAGTTTATGGAGTTCCCTTGCATCACCTGATTTATCTGCTATGCCTGATGTAGAAGACCATACATGTATGGCCGCCTATGGAAGGGACCTTCCTCCAAGTCATTTTGATCATGATAGCTACCAAGGAGGATTTGACGTCCCAGAAGAATTTAGAAACCCACAATTCCCTGATGGCAATAGCAATCATGCCCAAATTAATAGCCATCCCTCAGACAGTGATGGAAGTGATGTTCACAGCACAGAGTCTGCTCAGTCCAGCACCTTAAAGCAGTTTAAGCACGACGTGATCACACTGTTGAACCTACTGATGGATGAAAAGTTTGCTCATCCATATGGAACTATTGCTGGCTCTGTCGCATAGGTTTTAAATTGTGATTCTTAATGTAATTATAATAATGAAAAGTCATATCTGGAATGAACGTGGAACAATAAAGTTATTGTAAAGTACATAGTACTTAAAAATAATCTGACCCACTAAACTTTTCTTTAACTGAGCAAGGAATACTGAATTTTATGTCTGAATTTTTTTCTCTGGGCCACTGGTGTTAAAAACAAGAGATGAAATAATGGCCTATTACAAAGTGGAAGTGGTGGTTTTTGTGTTTGTTTATATTTAAGATTTGTTATGAAGGTTTCCGTTCAGTTGAATGAGATAAGAAAATTTTTTTGCAGTCGAAGCATCAAAATAATATGTCAGTGATACTGCTTTTTGAGGGTGTTAGTATGATTTTGATTGGTGGTTAGAGTGTCACATTGAATTAAGAATCAGGCATAAGCGTTGCTTTTAGAACATTAATTTTTGGTGTGGCATTAAATATGCGAAATGTCAGTCATTGGACGCATCAACCATTGGGTACACCACCAAACTATCCCTATTTCTTCCTTTCTAATCCCCAATATAAAAAATCGTGGTTTCCTTTTCTAGAACTCCCAAGTTCTTGCGAATTTGCTAATGTGTGCCTTCACAGGTGCAAGTCATGATCACACAATGTCATTGCCTTGTATATCTACAGTGAACAATTCAATTATGGCAATGTACACACTTTAAAATTTCAGTGCAATGTTACCCAACACAAGTCATAGCAATGTGTCAAATTTGTGTTTTTAAGCTATTAAAATAATTCAGAATGTCGTAAATTATATATAATATTTCGTTTCAAGTGAGAAAATTATCACTACCTGTTGGTATTTTATTAGCATCAGCAATCACCAAGACCACACTGCATAATTTGCTTGGCTTAGAGAAAATTCAATAGCAGCTGTAGTCATCTTAACGTAAATTCACCGAACATCAAGACATATCTTTTGTGAAAAATAATGTGTGGAATCAAATTACACGGGCATTGCAAGTTGTCTTTCATAATAATTATTATTAATGTAATATTAGTGAATAATTAACAATATTATTATTCCATGAGTGCGCGTTGGATATGAGATGACAGATAGCCAACGACGCGCGTAGCGCCGAGTTAGCTATAATCATCTCATATCCAACAAGTGCGAGTGGAATAATTGTTTTATTAAAAACGCCCCCAAAATATAGAAAACTAGACAAGAATAAAAATAAAAAGGCCCAAAAAATCACGCCTATGCTTGCCGTGTTTGTAGATCATGGTATAATGGCTCATAACCCATGATGGCTTAGCCAATCAAAACTCTCGAATTGCATTATCCAATGATCCAGTTTTTAATAATTAAGCTTATAGCATGTAACTTATTTCCATGATATAATTACTCAGTGGATATTAGCATCCTTGTTAAAGTCAACATCATTATGTGGTTTTATGCAAACCAGACAAATTAAGCTTACTTGAATTCTTGAGCAATATTAACTTAATACACCTGGGCACTGGTATATGAGAGGCAAGAGCCTCAGTACATTGTCTTACATGATCACTATACATATAGGTGGTTTGCAGCCAATCTCTAGAGACTCAGATAACCATGGTGCAATGTACAATTGCTGGCAGACCAACCAGCTAATGAGACATCTTCTGTTTTCATGTACCAACATGGCGGCGATGCCGAAACATGAAAAAACAGCTTTTAGAAAACAGTCGAAATCAATAAATGAGGCTTTCAAAATGAATTTAGTCTTGTCCTTTATTTTTATGGAAAGCCCTATGTTCCATGTGTAAAGCCAGTGGAAAGAAAAAATATCAAAGGATGTGTCTCGTGGGAAGCGAAGAATTTATCTCTTAAGTTCTCGGAGACCAATTCTCATTCCTTTTTGAATTCCTCTCTCTTCTAGGAAAATTCATCTTCCACTTTCCACTGACAATTTCCTACCATAGCCCCTTCTCGGAGCAACTGACATGCCTGAAGATTCCACTCTTTTATACCTATTTTTTATGACTCCTTCGGAAAACTAGATGGTTTTTAAAATACCTTGGTCTCCATCATAATGACCCATCATATTATTAAGTAACCGGTCAAGCGTACCTTTTCGCACCAATGACTAAGGAGCCTGATCGCAGGTCAAATGGTAGGGTCCACCCAGTCCTGCCCCAGTCCTAATACAGTGGTCCTAAAAAACGGACACAACGAACCCAAAGTAGGGAAAGAAAATTGGGTATCAAGTCCCGCAAGTCCTTGCAAGCTCAGACGAAGCGATCCAACATGGCGCCTGTGGCTGAGAAGAAAGAGAAAGAAACTTCAGAGAAAAAAGAGGAGACCAAATCCAAGGATGAAACCAAAAAAGAAGAAGAACCTGAATTGGTAAGTGCATATCATTCAAACTGAGTAATTTAGTCGTAAGATGTGTCAAAATCGTGAAAATACCAGGCTTGACAATGACTCATCAAGTTTCTTCAATTCGCTCCCAATTGCAAACGAAGAAGGAAATAATTTTTAACACTTACTTTATAGAGCGAAGAGGACAAGCAATTGAAAGAAGAACTAACAATGTTGGTTGAAAGATTATCGGTAAGGATTTGAGATGAACAACGAGAAGTAACGCGATGCTGTTGACAAAGTACAACCGTTCATAATTTAATAGTCGCGTTTACGAGTGTATATCAACTAAATACCGTGTGAGAAATTTTTCATTTGTCTTCAGAGACTAATTTAAGTATGGGGTGAGAGTGGTGCGTGATATTTCCTTCAGTTGGTAACATGTCCAAAATTCCTCACAGGGTATTGGGGTGCATTCCTCTTTGACTAAGATGCAACAAAATGTGGTTGTTTTCGCAATAAAGTGAAGGGGCAGGAGCTTCTGCAGCAGACTAGGTGGTTCTGCATTTGAGGCCTCAAAACTAAAAGGCAATATTAAATACCAAAAACTAAAACTTTATAATTCAATCTATTAACTTTAATATGATATATAGTTTGACCCTATGTAAAAAATAGGGATGCAATGATTTTATTTTTCCGCAGACACCTCATTTGCCTTTACCGAGACCTTAAGGTGAATTTACCATCACTGAGGTCACCAATTTGATTTTTAGTAGGGTACTTCTTTGGAGAACACACTTTAGCGTTCTCTTTTCTTGGTACTCTTTTTTGTTGATTTTTACATTTAAGTTCTCAACTTTAGAGGTCAACTTACATGTATCTGTGGGTGTGGGCCTTCTGCAAGCGTACCTCATACACCTCTGTTTACAGTTGTTAAACCTTTTGATATTATTAGGAGTCTAATGTACAATTGCACAAGCCTGCATTGGAAGCTCTGAGATCACAAATCCGAGCAAGTACAAGTTCCATGACATCCGTTCCAAAGCCTCTGAAATTTCTGAGACCACACTTTGATACTTTGAAAGAGATCTACGCCAGTTGGGGTGATGGTGAAAACAAGGTGACCATAATTATTTTTCTCCTAGGTCACTCTGTACTTGAAGTATATATTTTTAGGTTAACTAAAGTTCATTCTCATTTTGTGATTTACATGTAGTTGTGGAGCAGTGGGGGAGCAGTAAGGGGAGTGGGGTTGGCACAGTGGTGAGAGCGCTCGCCTTCCACCTATGTGGCCTTAGGATTGATTCCTGGACATGATGCCATATGTGGTTTGAGTTTGTTGGTTCTCTACTCTGTTCCGAAAGGTTTTTCCCCAGGTACTCTGGCTTTCCCTTCATCAAAACCAACATTTGATTTAGCTGATTTGATTTCATTTGATTTCTTTCCAGTCTCCCCAATTAGTATAGCACTTGTGCTTGGCTAAATACCCTTGAGACTTATTATTATTATTATTATTATTATTATTATTATTATTATTATTATTATTATTATTATTATTATTATTATTATCTTGTCAAGGATATTCGTTTGTTTCAGAGTTATTGTAAAATATATTATTGAAGAAAAGTATTGGAAAAAATAAGGACAGCCTACATGTAAAACTACTGTAAATACCATTCTTGTAAGAACCTATTGAGCCTCACTTAGAAAAATCTCTAGAGACTTTAAGGTTCTTCTTTGTGGGTGTTTACTGTACTTAATAATTTATTGCAAAAAAGATGTGGTTTAATTTTTTTTCCCATAACGGAAATTATGAACCTTCTCCAACTTTATAGAGATTCTTGGCAGACATCATCTCTGTACTTGGCATGACAATTAGTGGGGGTCGTGAGTGCTTGAAATTCCGAATGTTGGGGTCAAAGGAAGAGCTGGAATCTTGGGGTCATGAATATGTCAGGTGAGTAGAACTGAAAATGTAGTATTATACAGTTAGTAGTGGTATCAATCTAAAGCGGCATGTACTAAAACCAGGAACACCGGAACACCCCGGAACACCCCGGAACACCGGAACACCGGAACACCAGAACACCCTAGGCCTAGCTAGACCTTAAGTTGGTTTTTAGGCCTAGGGTTAGCCAAATTGAGGGTTTTGGGTTACTTCCAGGGTGGTCCGGTGTTCTGATGTTTGTATGTTCCGGTGTTCCGGTGTTCTGGCGTTCCTGGTTTTAGTACATGCCATCTAAAGCTGGTGAGGCCTTCAAAGAAAATTTTCAAATAAACATCATCATCACCTGTTAAGACTTTTCAGGGCCATTGAAACTGATACTGAAGTGATGTGACCCTAACTTTTTTTGTTTGTGCTGAGATTAATCTGTTTGCTTATAAGAAAAATATTCTGCCATTTTGACTTTCAATTTTAGTGCACTGTAAAATTTTCTTTTTTTCAGTTTCTGTTTTGAAACTGGCATGGTGAAGTGGAAAATTAGACCTTTTGTTAAGAATGCACCAATAGGTCTATCACATGACCTATTCACACCCATAGCATACTGGAAGTTAAACTTTAAAAACCTTTTAAATTTTCTATCATGGGTTTCTCTGATAAAATTATCATAATGGAGACTTCATGACAAAATGTGACCAGGATAATACATGTAGATAAAAATTAATGATAATTATTACGAAATTGATTATGATTATAATGGCAATGGTAATTAATGGCACAGTAATGATTATCATAAATATAATAATTAAATAATTTATTATAAACAATTTGTGAAATATTAGAAAAACATGTAATTACAAAAATAAATTTAATATTAGAAACAATCAAATTAATTTTAAAGATAGGCCCCAAGGCATACATTAACTCTACCATGATCCTTCAAAGACTAAATGATATTATACTGTTACAGTAGCACTTACTTGATATACTAACATGCTCTATTACTCTGTGGCACTTATTAAATTGTGACTACATGTATTGTCTTGACATAAAGGCATTTGGCTGAAGAGATAAGAGGAGAGTACAGTGAGAGAACAGATAAAGGAGAATCAGTGGATGACTTGGTTTCTCTTGCAAGAGAGATTATTCCTTACAATATGCTGCACAATGCAGAAACAGAGGCGTGTGATTTACTTATGGAGATTGAACAATTAGATCTACTTGATCAGTATGTTGATAAGAACAGCTTTCAGCGAGTCTGCCTCTATCTCACAAGGTCAGTGTCATAAATACCAGATAAATAGCAATGAAACAAAGATTGCAGTGTAGGTGCTATGAAGGTCAAAGCAGAATAATGAGATGTGCTTGCCTCGCACCATTGTGTACAATCCTTATTTTCACCTTCTGCAGCTTGTAAGCACCTGTAGGGTACACCTTGCTCTCCTCGGTCGACATTACAATCCACTTGATAAATCACTATCTGCTTGATTAATATGTACATGTATCCCCAGGATAGCGCTGCCTGTTTCAGGCATTTCAACAACCGAGGCATCAAAGAAAAGCTAGCAAAACACTGTTCATGTACAGGTACAGGTCTCAAGGTGTCCCACTGACCTTGCCTCTCTAGTACTCAACAAGATTGACCTTTATCCTAACATAAAAATAAGCTTAATTGTAACTTTGAGCAAAGTGTCGAATGAGTGGTCTTCATTGTGGAGCCAAGTTGCAAACCTTTGGAAAAGAAGGAGAAAATGATCCTAAGAACTAGTCAATACTATTGACCTATGGATGATTTTTTAGAGTGGGCAAATAAGGTGTATTACTTGTTCTTTTTTCTACATGCAGCTGTGTTAGTTATGTGCCTGAGCCAGAGGATAGTACACTGCTGAAAACTGCTCTGCATATCTTCAGAAAATTTGATCGTCAGCCTGAGGCTATGAAATTGGCCATTCAGCTGAATGATGTAGATCTCATCAAGGACATTTTCGTTTCTTGCACTGGAAGGTAAATTGTATGCAGGGTAGATCATTGTAATGCTAATGTATAATATTTATAGCTGAATAGTCTGGGCTAATTTTTTCAACATTAAATAAAGCTAATTTTTTCCCCATTTTTTAAACTTTTGGTTTAATATCTATGGTGTCTGGAGTGCAGTACTTCAAAAATCAAAAACTTTTCCCTCATAACTTGTATCCATGCATTTTAGCGGGCCTTTGAATTTTGGCCGAGCCAGTTGGGTCCTGGTAACTAATCCAAGAAGTCAAGGATGTAATTCCATTTTGAATTGTCAGAACATTCACAGCATCCGAAGGGTAACTATTGTCCGACATTTCCATGAAGACTTATCAAAAAGGTCTAGATTTTCAACAAGACTTCTATTCTTACATTTTGCACATTTCTTTCTGAAGAGATTTGAACAAGTTACTTCTATGACATCATTAGTTACCAGGGCCCAACTGGCTTGGCCAGAATTTTTTGCGTATAATTCAAACGCCCGCTAAAATGCATGGATACACTATGATGGGAAAACTTTTTGAGGTATTACACTAAAAGTTATCTGTGTGCTCATGTGAAAATAGGATTGGAACAGTTACTACATGTATACTGTAGTTTGGATGCTCTGTCATTGAACTACTCACCGAATACTTGTGGCAGTTAGGCCATTTCAGAAGACAATGTCTTGTGTACTTCTAGGACTGGAATCAATGCCAATGCGTGACTTAAACTCCCGAATAAAACTATTTTGGGTGCATTTTAGAAGTACATTCTGTGATTTGAAAAATTAATTCTTGAGATAGAGCTGTATGATAGATAGGTACAATGTATGTTTATTACTTGCCATTGCAGTTAAAACTGAATTACAGCAATAGGTCATTGCAATCAATAGTGCCTAACAGTAACAAAACGTTTAGTTTTGGCACTGGAAACTCCAGTGCCAGATCAAAGGCTGTAACCATGAAGAAGTAGGTGATGAGTGAGAACAGATTATTTTAAGTGGCTCACATTCTTTTGCCACCCTCAAATAATTATGACTCAACCAGTAAGTTTCCTTTTGACAATGTTGTTTGTGAGAGACATTAACAAAGTTTCATTATATAATTTATTCTTTAATTTCTATTCAGTGAAGACAAAAAATTAATCCAAAAACAGATGGCATTTATGTTGGCCAGGCAACAGATCTACCTAGAGTTAGATGAAAATATGGATGATTATGATGACTTAGTGGAGATAATGTCCAATGCTCATCTGAACAACAATTTTCTCAGTCTTGCTAGAGAGGTAAGAAAGTTACTCCCTTCCATTCCCTTTGTAAGTTTAAGGTTCCTACTTATTGTTTAAATGTTAAGAAGCATGGTTTGAAAACAAACGTACTTAAAGAGGCTGTGTCAAGAAATTTATCCAAATTTAGCAACTGGAAACTGACAACCAAATCAAGCAAAACATAAAAATAACTACTTAGAACATTGAACTAAGGTTTGAATGAAACAGAAAATATAAAAGGAGGCAGGGATGGGCCAAATTTTGGAAAATTTTAATTAATTAAGGTACGGTAGCCCTGAATTGGTTCTCGGGAACCACTCTACAATAAAAAGTGGGGTTACTAAGCAAGTGAGACAAAATATAGCGTGTTTTCAGAGAGCTTTCGTGTTGCCATGGCAACCTATTTTTACTTTCACCTTATTTACAAACAAATCATGATTATACAAACAAGACCATGGTGGCTCACAGTTATCATTGTTTTTCTAGGCAGACCACTAACACATGACATTTTTGCTGGCCCTCACAACAAAGTAAACAAAAAGACAAAATGGCAAGAGTTACACAAACGAGAATTTAGCAAACAAAGGGCTCGTACATAAAAGAAAAACTGTACTAAAAATGATTTGATATTATCATAGACTGTTAAAGAAAAGTCATACACTTTGAAAGATCAAAATTCATCTCCTCGATTGTAAGAAATTGTATAAGCGATAGACCATATTATTATTCGTATTCCCAGTATTGGATTCATTGGAACTACATAGTAGCTTGCATTGGAGGCTAATAGAGGGGAATCTTTTCAAATGTAAATATTTTTTAATATGTTCCCCTGTATTAGCCTCCATTGCAAGCTAGTTCCAGTCTAATACTGAAAATATGAATAATTTATGGTCTACAGATTCATTCAATTTACGTGTAAAGTGTGTTTTCCTAAGCTGGCGAAATTTAGAGGGGATACCATTCCATATTAATTTTCGTACCAAGTCTAGAGAAGGAAAATAACCGTTTCTCTGTTCTCGACCATTCTATGTGGAAGTTTCCAGCTATTGCAGACCGTGTGAAATAGGAATGAATTTGTTCATTGTGATTAAGTGTATTAATTGAAGTATTGAGTGGAGCACACTGATTGTCAACATCATGTAGTAAAGAAGCATCTGATTTAAAGTAAAGTACGTACAGTAGTGGGCGCATATTGGTGTTTCATATGGTACCATAACATTTCTGTTATGTGATACAGTGTTGTAGTAACAACCCTTCTAATAAGATCTCTTAAAATTAGTGAAACTGGTTCCAGCCACCTTAAAGATAAAATTGAAATTGATAATTTTGCGTTTTTAAAAATGGAACAAAAAGATAAGCACTTGGGCTAACCCTGCCTGATCTTATCTCTGTTTTGTTAAAAAAAAGAAAAGAAATCTCACCATTGACACATCTTTTGTTTCTTTTCAACCATTAGTTGGATATCATGGAACCAAAAGTTCCTGAAGATATTTACAAGACTCACCTTGAAAACAAAGGTACTGTTCAGTCTAACCTCTTATGCTCAAGGCGTTTTGAAAAATTAGTAATAAATTATGTGGTGGACCTCTATCATCTTTGTAGGATTTTCTAGGGGTTTGTGCTGGATTTCTTTTAGTGTATCTGCCACTTGACTATAGGCTCCTTTGCAGCCGCTTTTTGGAAGTCACACAACAGTCCCTCCCCCCCACCCCACCCCATAGAACAAGTGTTGCGTGATGCCCCAATAAGGGCTACGAAGGAAGCTAACTTGACTGTGAATGTGGTATCTTTCATTAATTTTTAAAAATCCATTTGTCTTTTGCATTTTCACTCAACAGGGGTTTCCAGTGGTGTTGCTCTGGATTCTGCAAGGCAAAATCTAGCATCTTCATTTGTGAATTCATTTGTTAATGCTGCATTTGGTGCTGACAAGCTGTTGACGGAAGATGGGAACAAGTGGATTTACAAAAACAAGGAGCATGGTTAGAACATCGTAATCTTAACTCTACATTATGTATTGACAACATGAATGTCGACACTATTAAAATAATGTCCTATGTAGCCCTTTCCTTGACAAGGATGCCACTTTATTAAAGATTTTCCTCTTTTTCACCCCAGGCAATTTTATTTATAGGGTGATGCTTCATTTTATCTAGATGAAATGAAGAGAGAACAATATTATTTTGATGAGTTTGCAAATGTTTTATGATAGGTATGATGAGTACGACAGCTTCCCTGGGACTGATCCTCTTGTGGGACGTTGATGCTGGTCTGACTCAGATCGATAAATACTTGTATTCTACAGAAGACTACATTAAGGTACTGCATGTTGTTAATTCTTTAGACATGTTCTTAACATGCCGTTGTCATCATCAATAGGTACAGTGTAATGCATTTCGTCATATTAACAGTAAACTGTTGTTTAAGCATTGTATTGCTGGGACGGATTCAGTGTGGTTCGGGTGGTCTTGTCGAACCCTCTAGATACTAGCTGGACAAGTAATAATATTAGAAAAACATTTTTCTAGAATATAGCTATTCCAAGTGCTACTATTGGATTTCCAAACTATGTAAGCTAAACACTAAGTGGTCCACGTTTTAAGCCTTGATTTCAAAAAGACACCTTTTTTTATTTTAACTGTAATTTTCCTATTTAATGCTCTGCCATTACTAACTGTCTCCTTTTGACAGGCTGGTGCCTTACTAGCTTGCGGCATTGTGAACTCTGGTGTCAGGAATGAATGTGATCCAGCGCTTGCTTTATTGTCTGATTACGTATTACACAACAACAATATAATGAGACTTGGATCCGTCGTCGGGTAAGCAGTTATGCAAGCACGACAGCTGTGAAAACGTTTTGTAAAAATCAATCATTTTCTCTTGTAAAAATTTAACTTCCCCTTACTGTAATCATTTCGTATATAAAAGATTCCGTTAGAGTGTGGGGAACTAAGATAAGATAATCTGACACTACGATTTGAGATTTAAGATTTTCCTTTTTTTCCGATTCTACGATTTATCTGATTTTCCCAGCTTCAGTTTCCAAGGTTCTTCTATTTTTCTGATTGTTCCAGTTGAAATAGGAATTACAGTACTTGTCGTAATATAATGGCACACAAACACCAATCAGTCCCGTGGAGTTGATCATCGAAAAAAGACGTGAATAACGAAAATCGCGTTGGTCCCCCTTGTCGAAACATGTGCAAGGAAGGTAAACTTCCGGGTAGCATAGAATAATCATAATATGAAGTGGGATACTTGGAGACTTTTTGCTGGATGCAGAGAAAATCGGAAGAATCGTAAAATCGGTGACCTTTCCCTCCCTAGATGAAATAGTAAAATCGGAGAATCGGAGATGTTTTGATGCGTGAAGGAGTAAAATCGGAGAATTCTCTGCTTGAATCTTACACTCGGAGAACATCTCTATGGCTAAACCGTAGAATAGCACCCCTAAATCGGCTCTACTATTGTCCGATTTAGCCCTTATCGGCGTGGAAAGTGTGTGTGAATTTTCCAGGAATAAGATTGGACCGAACCATGTTTGTTTCGGAGGAAATTTGACTATTTATCTTCGGGTGCTCACGTCCTCCGTATGACCCCCAATTGGGTTATTTGGCGTCCTTGTCAGGGCAATAATGAAGCAAAATGTGAAGTGCACGTGCGAGACATGCAGAACCATTAGGGCCTATTTACACGGTACGATTTTTGTCGCATGCGACAAGCTTACGACAGGCCTACGTCACCAAGGGTCTCTCTTGATGAGAAGAGAGGAAGAGAGACCCTGGGAACGAGGTTGAGAAAAGCTCTGACCAGGGTGGAACCGGTTGTTTTTTAATCTTTTTAATTATTATTTATTTATTTATTTATTTATTTATTTTGGAATAACTGTGAGACTGACGTTCAGGCAGTTTCACGGAACTCGAGCATCGTATTTTCTATTCGTAACCTGCTCTCTTTTTCCGATAGGCTTGGCCTTGCTTACGCAGGCTCGAACAGACAGGATGTGTTGTCCCTAATTCTTCGTGTTCTGAGTGATTCCAAATCAAACTTGGAGGTAATACGATATGCAGTCACTCTAAATTTTGTATCGATTGGGACTCATTGTTCATTGTAATACCGGCCATCATTTTTACTACAAGAACGAGGCTGACTCCGAGAACGACTTTTGTCATCCACTTCGTGTGCCTTGCCTTGCCTTGCCTTGTTCACCCTTTTATTCTTAAATCCTTTTAACTCAATGAGCAAGGAACAATCGGTTAAAGTTCAGTGATGGCGACCGGACCGGTTCGAAGTCGGAAACTGGGAAGACGGGTTCGACTTCGGAAACTGGGAAGACCGGTTCGAAGTCGGAAACTGGGAAGACGGGTTCGACTTCGGAAACTGGGAAGACCGGTTCGAAGTCGGAAACTGGGAAGACCGGTTCGACTTCGGAAACTGGCAAGACGGTTCGACTTCGGAAACGCATACTCGTATACAGCGCATGCGCATGACGTCACGGTGGCCATGTTGGTGTCCCAAAAAAATCCACTTAGACTAATTCCCTGATCTCAAAGAAAGGCTGTTCGAGTAACCTATTTTTTTCTCCGTGCCAAGTAGTTGTATAAGTGCCGCGACATCTTGTTGGGACCACATTAACCAGTTAAGGACGTTCGCGCGAAAATTTTTCAACGTTGATTTTTTTTCTGAAACTTTTACCACTGTAAGATGATGAGTTAGTTATGTCAGAAATTCAAAAAAATAGGGGGTCACCGACTTCGTTTTGGAGAGAACATGCCCGGAAAAACACCCAAAATGTGACAAAATCGGGCTTCGTTAGCAAATAAGGCCAGTGTCTGTAAACCCAAATATATTGCAATTAAATCTTTGAAGTGAAATCTTCTCTGCCAAATATTGTTTAAGTGGACTTATTAAGTGAATTTAGTCAACTGGTGACGTTCCTTAAAGATCAAGTTCGCATTTAGCGACCACAGTTTCACTCGCCTTACAACCGCAAGATGGCAAGATTTGATGTCCCGTGAGCAGAAATCTTGAAATTTTTTTAACTTCCCACATTGATTTTTTGTTCATTTTTGGGTCACCGAACGTCCAAGAGTGTTAAATCCACGCAAAGCTATAGCAATGGCCTTTTGCCCTATCATTTTTCATTTTATTACTTAGCGCGCGCGCTCGTGTATGACGTGGCGTGTGCATTTGCGTGCGCAGTAAGGATGCGCAGAAACAATTGGCGCGAACGTCCTTAAGTTATGGGTGAAGACTAACCTCCGTTGTTTTGCGGAAAATCTTTGAAAGTGGCTTTTGACAAAATTGCCAAATTGCTTTCGTCTAACTTTTAACTTGCTATGAGGTCTCAAGGTGATCCCAAAAAGATGGCCGCCGTGATCTTCTTGTGCATCACTTCAAACAATAGATGTTCGATCCCGTTATTTTTTGGAGATCAGCGCTGTAACTCCGTTCTATGCAAATATTTTTCTTGTTGGGTTTACAAAAATGTGAAATGAAAGTTAGAAAGACCGTCGCGAAGCAACTTAAGCAGTTGCCAGTCTTGAACGGGACTCGAACCCATGACCCCTCTGCTATGCCGCGGTGCAATGCTCTGCCAACTAAGCTATGAAGCCACTCATTTGGGAGCAGGACTCGATGAATGAGGCCACCTGAATTTGTCAGGTGTCCATTAGAGACAATTGCTTAAATTGTCCAGGATCATTTCTGCCTTCTCTCTATAACGCGCACTTCAAATTCATACATTTATTACATACATGTAAAACGAGATTGAGAGAAGGAATTAGAAAAGCGGATGCTTTGTGGAGCTGCAGATGTAACTTTTGTTTGTTTTTTTTGTTTGTTGTTTTACTTCATTTGCGCAGGGATATCAGGATAATTATCTGAATATTTAGCTGAGTTGTGTTCTTTGTGCAGGTAATCGGCATGGCAGCAATTGCCTGCGGTTTGGTTGCCATAGGAACATGCAACGGTGACGTGACATCAACTATTCTTCAAACCATGATGGAGCGTTCCGAATCGGAAATCAAGGAGACCAACGCGCGGAACTTAGCTCTCGGACTTGGATTGACCTTCTTAGGTAATGGAGCCGCCTTTTTTGCATCTTGTCTTCAAAACTAGTCACAATGTCACGCGTTAGGTCCCACTAGGGACATTTTTCCTGTTGCATCGAAAACATTCAGTCAGGTCGTTTTGGTTCTTATACTATAAAGGCAGGGCAAAGTTCTTTCTGGCACCAGTTCTGAACCGAAGACAACGAGTATCAGCAGTGAACTGTCTTGTTCATCGATTATCTTTGTAGTTCATAGCATTTGAAGAAAGGAAATGGAACTAGGGCTCTTTTAAAGTTCGAAATGATGAGAAATCTCTTTCATGTACACAGCCATAGTTTTCTTTACGGATTATTTGTGAGTTTCATAATTGTTCTTACAGGCAAACAGGAATCCGCCGAAGCCACTTTAGAAGCCTTGAAAGTCGTTCCTGAGCCGCTTGGAAAGTGGGCTTGTATCCTTGTAGAAGTCTGTGCTTATGCTGGTAAGGCTCTCGCTCTTTTTATCGAACAGTTTTCTTTAGTTAAAAACCTGACCCACCATCAATGAACAAATACATTTTTTGCGTTTTCTGCCACATTAGTCACAGAAATACCGTGGTTCATTGCAAATGGTGCTTGGTTGAATTCAAATCGCACGAGGAGTCGGGTACTGGTCGCACTCATTATCAGCCGAATTTTGAATTTACTTCACTGCGCTTTAATAGTCAACCGATTGTTTCTTGGAGTTCGTTTATTTAACACTGCCCTGCATTTTTTCATTCCTTCATCTTGAGGTGAACATTCAGCACCTACTTTACTTCAATTGCGAGAATGTTCCATTTCCTAAATTTCAAGTCCCAGCATTTCTTTATTTGAATTGGTTCTTTCTATACCTGGTCCCACAAGATGCAAGCTTAAAATACCAGTTTGCTTAAAGATTATATTTTAAATTCATTGTGTTTGTTGATATCTGGGCTGCAAGCAGGTCGTGCAATGTCACTTGAGGCAATCGTGTTTTGTCACGCAATACAGAAAACACCAGGCCCAGGAAACCAATAAGTTTTGATATCACCAACGCTTAGCGCCAAACAAGCTCCGAGCAACGGTCCCCAGTCTTCTACTCGGCCACTGTTTGCGGCGTCACGCGGCGTTTTTGGAGAGGGTTGCGTGATGCCCCCAAAACCGACTGCGTTAATTAGTTACCCTAATACCTGCTTTTCACTTTTCTTTTGTCAGGTACTGGAAACGTTCTTAAAATCCAAGAGATGCTTCATATATGCAGTGAGCACTTCGAAGCGAAGGATGATGAAGAAAAAGAGAAAGATTCCAAGGACAAAGATAAAGATAAGGACAAAGACAAGAAGGAAGCGGAGAAAGCAGATGATGGCAGCCATCAGGGTGTGGCTGTGCTTGGAATAGCTTTGGTGGCAATGGGGGAGGAGATAGGCGCTCAAATGGCACTCAGAACGTGCAACCATCTGGTAGGTTAACGTGAGATGCTGTCCACCGTAGCTTACAATCAGGCCAGATGAAAAGGTAGCACCACTTTCGGTGATACAAATGGCTTGTAGCCTCGTCAATGAGTTGGGGCTCAATATCTTCTTTTGCAACGTAGAGAGCAAAATTTAAAAAAAGCTGATTGGCTGAGACAGAGGGCATTTTTAATTAATTTTGTTGATTGTGCCGGGCAAAATTTCATGTCGTAGGTGTTTTTAGCAGGTCTGGTTTCATTGCTTTGGCATTGTTGTACAATAAAATTTCATTCATCTGATTGGTGGGTTTTACAGTTCATTGACGCTAACTGAACACTGAAATGGCTTCCTACAAAATTGCGCAGCAGCGTGCGTTTTTGACCTTCTTAATGAAAGAAAATATTGCCCTTTATGTTATAAACAAGTAATCGCAAGTTTCCTCGTAAAATTCAGAATTAACATCACGTGCATTTTGAGAAGTTGCAGAAATTGCGCGACTCTGGAAATTTCTGCAACTTCTGAAATACGCGTAACTGGTGTTAGTTCTTTCCTCGAGAAATCGCTGGCGATCCTTGCAATTTGGTTGGCTCTCAGCAGTACGATTTATTCTCGAATCGCACTGTTTTTTGTTTAAATCGCACCTTTTCTCCAACCAATGAGAAAGGAACACGAAACAAAGCAACCAATCAGATTCCACGGCTTGTTTAAAACAACCAATCAAATTGCAGGAAAATGAAAGACAAAGAAAGCTACTATATGGGGAATTTTGCAACTTTTGTTCCCAAAACTTTGCTTTTCGCAAGTCCTGTATTTGAGCGATTAAATTGTGCGATTTCTAAATGGATGTAATGAAGTGGTACTTCGTGTCGACTGTCGTGCAATTTTGGTCTGAAATCACACTCCGCTCAGTTCAATTGTCATTATTAAGTTTACTTGGCCCCATACGATGACGTGTACGTAGTCTGTCCACGTTTGCAGTTCTAACGAAACTTCCTTCCACGTAACAGAAGCTCACGACCTTGGGCAAAAGCGTTTAACTCTGGTTCAGAGCTGGGATTTTTTTTTAGTTAAGAAATGTCCTTATTTGGATGTAACGTAGCTCGTGCATTTTCCCGCGCGTTCAACCTCGATCTTATTTTTCTCCATATTTGGGCATAAAATCGGTGTCCTAAAACCCCCAACTTTGTTTCAAAGAACAGACTTGCAAGTTACAGGCTTTAAGGCCATGTGCTTCTGCATGTAATAGGGAGCTTAAGCATGCGCGTGTTTGAGACGCGGACGGCAACCGGAAGTGAGCTATTTTCTCTTTTAACTTGTCTTCACACAACCACATTTATATCGCTAAGTATCTTTTCACTATTGGATACCCTAAGTTTAAAAAGCTGGGAGAGACCGCTATCCTGGCGTGCGAAATATTCACTTCCGGTCGCCGTCCGCGTGTCAAAAACGCGCGTGCGTGCTTAAGCTCCCTAATGATAGAGATTTAGCATCGCGTTAACGTGAAACGGCAAACGGCAGGCTGCTGATTGGTGGAAATTTTTTTATCTTAACTGCAGGGCTCTTTCGTTGTACAAATTGCTTCAATTGGCTAAAATCAAAACAAGTCTCTTTGACTTGATTTACTTTCATTGTTAATTTCAGTTTACAGTGTCCCCAATTAGCGCTCCAGACACTAGACACTTAAATAAAGTTCCTTTTCTTTCCTTTCTTTGATTTTTGACAAACGCAAATTTCAGCCTGTCGCTATCCGTTTGCCATGAACGCCGAATATGCTTAATCTGTCAAATCTCCAAACGTTGTGGGACTGACGTACGCGTTAAGAAGATCCCGGCTGGGAATCAGTTGCGGAAGCGGGAGGATAAACCTTTTATTCAGAGAAAAATGACGTAGTAAAAGATGTGAATGATTGGTCCTAAACGGCGTAACTGCTACGATTTGCGAACGGGTTCACTTTTCAGAGAAACCGTGGACGGTGATGCCTTCTTTGTGGGTGTAGAGTTGTACGAAATGAGTTGATAAAAGAAAGTAGGCCACCTACCAGGGATGAATCTGCTCAACGCGTGCGATGTTTACCACCAATTTTTAATTTTTATACTACTGTGAACAATAGTCCAGAAGGCGTGACAGAATGTGTCAAACTCAAATGTAGGCAGTAACACACTACAAATGACAACCCTATCGTCACAGTAGCACAAACTGACCTACTTTTATTTATGTAAATTGTGCATAAAAAATAGTCTATAAAGAAGACGTATTCTGTTTCACTTGTAAACAGTGTTCTATTTATTTGATTCTTTCTGCCATCGGTAGCAAAATTAAACAAACCTTTCCGTCCGAAATCCATAAGTCCCCATATTGTATAGTTTTTGTTTTACGTACAAATATTCATATATTTCTGTATCGTTAATCAATCATTGCTTTCCAAATAGTTAACAAATACCGCACGGTATTCTAAAGCAACATCTTGCTCAATTTGGATAGGGTTTTTTTTCCTATGGATTATGTTTGGGTGACCAGTAAAGCAGTCTTTATCTCTCCGAAACGAATGGCTAAGTTTCCCCTTGGGATACCTTGATGATGGTAGTTGGCGACCATCCCTTGCAGTGAGACAGGACGAAAAAAAAATGGCGTACGAGCAAATGCTAGGCTTGGCCCTCGGTTATTCCCTTTGTCGACTCGTGTTTCTTTGTCACACATCTACTCTTTGTTCATTTCAGTTGCAGTATGGTGAGCCAGTCATTCGTCGTGCAGTTCCTCTAGCACTTGCCATTCTGTCGGCCTCTAATCCTCAACTCAGTATAGTGGATACTCTGAGTAAGCTGTCGCATGACAATGATGCTGAAGTATCACACAATTCTATCTTTGCCATGGGAATTGTCGGAGCAGGTCAGTATGGCATAACACTGGGAGTTGACTAGGGCGGCGCAAGTCATGCCGAAGTGGCGGACTTCGGGCAAGACGAACGTGCACCCAATCCACTTGTTTTGAAATTCTCAGAGTTCGACTGCAAACGCAGCAATTACCATTAAAATGAAAAGTCATCCCCAAAGTCTAGTGTTGCATAAGTTCGGTTTCTCTTATCGGTATGGAATTAATTAAGACGGTCTGTTGCAAGAATTTTGACCAAACCTCGTCGATCACTCTCAGATGGTCGGCGACTGTTTGAATTGAGCCAGGCAACTCGGGCTCAAGTTCAAATTCAACTCAGAGTAATCAGAAAGACATGAAATGCGAGAGCGCAGTAATTCTTCACCGTCACATTTCCCAAGGTGCCTGTTACCTCGGCAGATAATTGGCACTAATTTGGGACACTCTACAAAATTCAAATGAACTGAGATCAGAATTGTAGCTTGGTTTCGTGCATTTGCTTCTCGAACGACGCATTAAAGGGAAAACACTAAAGCAATTGATTGATGTGTGGTAACTATTCGCTGTTGCATTTTTTGTGCAGGAACCAATAATGCTCGTCTTGGAGGAATGCTCCGACAACTTGCGATGTATTATCACAAGGACGCCAATAATCTGTTTATGGTGCGACTCGCACAGGTGAAGCCTCTTTGTCTTTATAAGTTCACAAGAAACTCTGTGAGAAATGGTATTTCTGTGGGTGCTAAGGCCTTACTAGTGGTGAGAGCACTTTGTCTTCCTGGAATGTGGATCCACACTCTAGTTCTTGCCTTAATTAAGAGGCCTGGGTGTGTGCTGGTTCTCGACCTTAGGGGGCGTCGCATTTCGCCAAAGTCCCGAAACTTTCGGGCATATTTCGGGTAACAAAACTCTTTGTTTCTTGAAAAGGAATGGGTTTCAAGTCGGAAAACTTTGCGGTGGAGTTGTTTTGTCTGATCTAAAAAGCATATATAAGGTCAGTTTTCTAGAACACGATAAGGGGATCCGAGCTTCTCGAATCGCTTTAATATGGTGGAATGCATAACGGCTGAATTACCCTTTCCCCGTTAAATAAAGTGTTCTACTTGGAAGAGGTTGTTCGCATAAGCTTTAAACCCTACCTCCCTTTCTCCTCGATTGCTTTACGGTATTTCATGGAGTTTAAGATGCCTTTGGTGTTGTGTTACCAGTGTGGATCGGTTTACTTAAGGGACGGCAAAGCACTCACACAAGTTTGATTTTCCGTTTATTGACGTCGATTAATCACTGTGCAACATGTTGAGTCCGAAATTTGGGTTCCTTCTGCAGGTACCGGAGCACAGATTACGTAAAACAAAAGAAACAAAAGACAGAAAACAAAACAACTCCAAATAAAGACTAGTCCCAAGTGACCAAAAATACAATGCTTTCCGGTACATGCAGAAAGACCCGAAAGTTCAGATGTCATTTGAGCCTTGGAATACATTAGATGACGGAACAAATTATCTTTTTGACGGTGTAATCAGTACAACTTTGATTTATTCTATGATCTCAAAGGAACCGCTCTGGCTTTTCTTGTCCGTCTCATCTTGATCTTTGTGGTATTTAGGGTTTAGTCCATCTTGGTAAAGGCACTCTTACCCTGGGCCCTTATCATTGTGATCGCTCTCTCATGATGCCAGTTGCTGTTGGAGGGCTTCTCTCTGTTCTGGTGTCATTCTTGGATGTGAAAAATGGTAAGCCATTAATTTATTTTTCTGTTCATTTTAAATATTATATTGAATATCCCATGTAAAATAATAATATTACAACTTGCCCAGTATTCTTTTCTAACAAGATTTTGCACAAGGGCTGATTGCAGACGGACGTGTCATTGTTGGTATGGAACCGCCAAAATCGCCTTGTCCGTATTCCAAAAAAACCCTGGCTATTCCAATCCACTTTCATCCTGCTGCATCCTTATCTAACGACGATGGAAAAAAACCCTGTAATACACCAACATGGTCTCCATTGGCGAAACTATGGTATTCTTTCTTCATCAATACAAAAACTTTCCTTAATTAATAATTGAAATGCGCCCTGCGAGCAGAACCTCTCTAAAACTCACCAGAGGGCGAGAAAGACAGGCTCTACAGAAAACGTGTCAAGTCTTTTAAGTCGCTGCAGCCCATGTTTCTAGGCTAGTCTCTTCGGTCAATTCGGTTTAGGCAACGCGCGCATCATATTTTTGACAAGGCAAAGGTCAAAATCGAGCCTCCAGTATGAAAATCAACATGGCGTCTCGCAGTGCGATGGAGACTTGGCCTGGGTTTGAAACTGTCTCCAAGCTACGGCTTGCGCATACTCAGTAAAGACTAAACACGATTTCTGCAGAGTCCTTTCTTTCTCGTTGAGTTAAGAAAGCCTCTGCTAGTAGGGTGCTTAAAGTGCTGCTATAAAAAAAGAAATCACTTTTTTTCTTCGATTTTTGAAAGTGTGTTTGCTTAACACCTGACTGGCAATATTTTGAGCTTTGATTTTTATCCAAAGGCTGTTCACTTTGAGTGTTTAGATTTCATGGTCCGCCGTTACTCACGTTCAAAAGTGACCGATTGGACCTCAGAGGGTTGGATCTAGGGAAAGTGACGTCATTTACTCATTTGCATAACATTTCAGCGTTTAAATGCAGCTTATATGTTCTGAACACGAAACCTCCGTGGTGCATATTAATTCAGCCGCGTACACACGCATTGCATTCTTAAACTAGTGAGACTGACATAATTTTTCCATTTATCCAGCTCCCTCAAGATTTTAAAGTTGATAATGGCGGACCACTAAATAGTAAAATTCCTGTTAGAATAAACAGGTGTCTTTCTGAAATCAAGGCTTAAAACTTGGGTCACTTAGTATTTCATTAACATAGTTTTGAAATCCAACGAAAAAGAGTAAATCAAGAATATCGTGACACTTGTAACCAAGTGTGTTGTAATAGTCGCGACTCTTTTTTGCCCCACAGTTATCCTCGGCAAGTCTCACTATGTCCTCTTTAACTTGGTGTCAGCCATGCAACCAAGAATGCTGGTCACGTTTGACACTGAGCTTCGTCCCTTGCCAGTCTCCGTCAGAGTCGGTCAGGTAAGATCCAAAGCAGTGGTCACGCAGTGCATTTCTTCTTTTACTACATTGCGTGACAATGCAATTAAGTACAGTCAAACCAGTGTATAAAGGCCCTGTTTATAGCGGTCACCCTGGAAATTACGGTCACCAAACAACTTCCCGTAAATAGTGTCTTACATTTACTGTAAAGTTGACCTGTATACAGCGGCCACCTGTATATAACGGACGCGGTCTTTAGACTTCCCGAACCCACAATTTCATTATTATGTACCAGCATATAATGGTCACCAAATTGGATAAAGGTTAGATAATTAAGACAGGATTATTCAATTGCTCACTGAATTCAACTACAAATACGACGTGTCATCGCCTGGGTCCAAAACATTCCTGCGACAGTTGAACGAAGTCTTTAAACTGCCAATGTCCTACTCTTGGGAGCGGGTCATTATCACTTTCAAATAACGGTTTCTGTAGAGTATCTCCCTTATTTGCCGTACGAGGCTTTATTTACTTTCGAATTCTACGTACAGAGTTCTCTATTACACTGTATTGAACTTGTCAAGTCGAGGGCTTTCATTGACCTCGATAGCGCTCGGCGTCAAATTTCTCTTCCATCGACTTACGATGCAGCCACTTACAGGAGATATACAGGAAATAGTCACCTTGAAAAATGAATATCGAGTATACTGGAACTTTGTCTCGCTTTTAGTACGTTGCTGTTAATTTTACTGACGACAAATTGTTAACTTGAGTGATTGTTTCTTCATAAAAACGTTATTCATTGACTTCCAGAAGATTCTCACATACAGTGCACTTGAGTTCTTACCGTCACCGTTTGGGTGCAAGCGTTGAGTTGAAAGTGGCTGGCTGTCATTTAGTATGGTTTCCAAATCTGCGTGAACATATTTTTCCCTTGATTAGCTTCCTGCAAACAGTCAATGAATATGTTACGACTTTCAAAGGAAAGTTATGACGGTCTAAAACGTTGGTTTTGGGTTGCTTCATCAGGCTGTGGATGTAGTCGGTCAAGCAGGAAAGCCCAAAACAATAACAGGATTTCAGACTCACACTACACCAGTATTGCTAGCTTATGGAGAAAGAGCAGAGTTAGCTACCGAAGAATGTATCCTTTACTTCCTTTATGCTTGCTTGCGAGCAAACTCCACCCGCCACCCCCTCAAGTGAGCTTGCTGGCAGGTTAAATTTATGCGTACAAAAATGAAAACGACCCAAGAAATTGGGGAACAACGACGGAAAATGGCAGTGGTTAACTTTCCCGGTGAACTGTTTGACTTTACAAGTGAATGTTAATAAGGTAAAGCAAACAAAGAAATTTCCAGATACCTTCATGACAATTTCGGTCTCAAGAAATTCTTTTCTGTCGCGATAACAACCAAAGGGGTCCCAGCTTGTAGAGATGACTGCCATTAAGAGAGAGAATGGCTAGATGAGACGTTTGAACGCTAAAGGAAAGTCCTAAATGCATAAAGAAACTGTGAACGCCATTAAAAAACGAAGTTGATCCACTGCAGCTCAATTTCAGGCTATGATTCATGCCCTACCGGATTTGAAATTATCTTCCTTGACTCCCAAATCATCAGATATTTCCCTAGCACCGATTATGGAGGGTTTTGTCATCTTAAAAAAGAATCCGGAATACGAGAAGACAGACACTTAAAACTAGCGAAAATCATCGAGTCTGTAAATACCCAAGTCGCCTCCATCTGTTGTGGTTTTAGTACTTAAATATTATTTGCTCTGCAGCTTTTCTCGTCTGAAATGTTTTGCGTAGCCAGGACCGCCAATGAGGAAACTTAACTATAGACAAAGAGCAAGCTGTTTCACAAAATAAATTACTATTACATTTCTGTACTGCTTGTGGGTGATTTTATTTAATTTTTGTCTTCTAGTGCGCACGAACAAACTTCATTGTATTAATTAACCGCGCACCCATAGATCTACGCATAAATAGAAGCCAACAATTTTTCCTTGCTTCTTCTTCCATTTGGTCCAAGTCACCATGTTAGCATGAGAGGAAAATTCAAAATTTATATCGCTCTACAATTAGGGTCAATGGTGAAACCGATGTATGCCACAGAAAGTTTAATCGAGCGTTAATCATAGCCAGTATACACAAACGACGCTGGCATAAGCACAATCAACAAACTGACTTGCGACCTCATCATTGGTACCTTTGACTGGAATAACTGGGTCTGCATGGATTGCGCATGCTTGCGTCGCAAGTGACGACCAGGCTTCAAGCAAAACAGTCTTTCTGAAATTGGACGATTAATAATTATTCCATGAGTCCCGACGCTGAACCACAATAGTAATTAATTCACATTCGCCTAATAAGCTACCCTACGCCTCATGAAGGATAAGTTATGGACGAAAGAATTTTGTATAAGGCGTAGGGTGAGCTGAAAGAGGAAATGGCCAGCCCCGCTGAAGGGGAGGAGGGTGGTGCGAGAAGAGAGAAATTTGCATGCAACGGCCTTTTAGGACGGTGCCTATTATTGTTATTGCGCACACGTTCTGCGCATCTCGAGATACTCGGATTTCCTATGGGTGACGCTTATTACTATAAGGATATTTTTGCACGGTTCAAAACTACGCGGAGAAAGCAGAACTTGGCAAGTGCTCTTGGTATCCAAAAAGAAAATTGGGGGTAACCATGCATTTTTCGGAGATAATTAAGCTTCAATCTGGAAAAGAACGCCATACATTGCTTTGTATTTTCAAGATTTTTACAAATATTGTTGATTAATTACCTTCGAAAAATGCGTGGTTACCCCCAATTTTCTTTTTGGATTTCAATAACACTTGTTAAGATCTGCTTTTCCCACATATTCAGTAAACCGCGCAAAAATATATTTGAATTAGTAGGCACTGTCCTTAAATGTCTTGGGAATTTCCCTGGGGACTTCTAGGGCCAATAGAATAGCTGCCACGGGAGCACGGACTTACGCGATTACCTAATTCGGCGTGCAAATGGTTTTGCGCGAATGAGAATAGCCAACGAGAGGTGATTGACTAATTGGCTTGCAACCAATAAAGTAGAACTTAATTAAGGATTTTTTTTCTTTATTAAATGCTAGCTTACGAAAGAGTGAAGTGATCTTCGCACTTAAGGTAGCTCTAACCAGTTTTAACACTTTGAATAGACAGTCTCTTTAGAAAGATTGGCAATACATACTTTATCACGTAACAGCAATGTTATGCTAACATATGAAACATCGATTATTACTGAACAAGATGCGGTCATTACTGCGACGTAATAAGTTACCTTGGCAACGTGAAAGCCCAGCAAAAGCACCCTATAACTCGGTGACCCCCATTTTTTATTCCTATAAAGGGATCAGAGGGCCAAGATTAAGTAAATTCTGTACTGCAGAGTCAGGCCCACCTTAAAAAAATCTCAGAGTTAAGGTGGCTCAGAATCCGCTGTACATAAATTTTTTTAAAACTATGAAGAAAGTTTCATCTTGGCCTTGTGATCACTTTTCAGCGACAAAAAGTGGGGGTCACCGAGTTAGTTAGCAACTAAAGCCAAAACAAAGGGTGTTATACAGGGCGTTCCCTGTTGCCACGGTGACTTATTACGTCACAATAATGACTGCATCTTGTTCATCAATAATTGGTGTTTCTTATGGTACAATAACATTTCTAATGTGCGATACAGGGTCGTAGTGCCAAACTTTCTTATAAGAACGTTACTTGAAATCTTTGAAACTGGCTTGAGCCACCTTAACTGGACAACATGACGAGCTTAGGCGGGAAAATGTTTCTCTGCGGGAGACTTCAATTAACTCTGTGTGTGTCAAACCAAAGTGTCGAAAAACTAAGTCGTTTAACTTTAAGGTGTTGAATTGACGCTTTCGTCTTACAACAACTATCCTTTTAGTCAGGGTTTATTATGAACATCTGCACTCGCGCAACTTCCAAGTGCGCCAATTCCCCCCCCCCCCCCCCCCTTCCTCTTCCATCCGGGCATTTGACAAAAGGATAACGTAGTGGGGAATTTGCATTTGACAAGAAACGAAACCCGTACGGGCGGGCATTTGACTATCGACAAAAGCGTTGATCAGCGGTTGGTATCTAGAGGATTTACACGTGTGTCTGCTTTGTACCGAGCAGTAGCTTGGTTTTTTTATTATGAAAAATGCCCTTTTGTAAAGTCTGTAATGAGAAAAAAAAAACAACCGTAAAGCGAAAGCTACACGCCCTAGAAAAAGGCAGCAAATTTCTGACAATGCGACATAATTCATTCCCTGTTAACCTCGTAGAACATGTACAGCGCTGACATAAAAAAGTTTTTTTTTTTGAAATGTGTTATCAAAAAGATACACAAGAGCCTTCCTAGATGACCTAATAGGGATTTTAAGATACAAGGGTGACAGCAGTGCTCAAAATTGAACTCACACTCTTTTGTAACTCGTTCAGTTTGTCAAAACTACAGGTGAATCCTTCTGGAATTACTGTTGATGCTAGTTTAACATAAACGGTTAACTGTTCAATTAAAAAAAAAAAGAAACAAACGTTTCATGACAACGGCCTCTTACGCTGGAAAAGGTTTTAAAGTAGTGCTCGAAGTCTTTTTACTTAAATTAAAATTGCTTCTTGCATGGAGGGTGGGATATTTGACGCTTTGTGAGACCCTAACTCCGATGGGGCATTTGACGGTGTAAACTGTCAACATAGGGGGGCATTTGACCTTTTTTTTTTGGTAAAAGTCAAATGCCCGGGGATTTGCCCGGGGAGTGGGGGGGGGGGGGGGGTGAGAGCTCTTGGAGTTGACTGATACATTATCAAAGTTCAAAGAGTAGCCAAATCTCTCTAAACGCCTTACATCCTGCGTTAACAATTTCTATTCTTTTGTCAACCTCAAAGTCATTGTTCAGAACTATCGCTGCATCAAAGATCGCTTGCACCTGTCCCAAACACCAAAAGTCATTTACAAGGCTGGTTGCTGGTGCAATGATCTTTATATAGGAAAGTCGAAACGATTTATATAGCGAAGACGAAACTGAAAAACTGAACCTTTTAAAGCCCTCACCAAACCAGAACACTCATCCTCCATTGCTGACCACACCAAAGCCACTGGACACAACATAAAGTGGGGTCATTTTGAAATTTTTGCATCAGGAAAAACTGATTACAACTGTAAAATCAAAGAAACCTTCTTTATTAAGGAACTTAATCTGGCTCTTAATGCTGACCTCAGTAGCGATAAGCTGTTACTCAATAATTAACTGCTATTTTTAGATTTTTGCTAAGATAGTTTTTCTTCGTCTCCATCCCAGACCTACAGAAATTTCTGTATAAATAATTTTCAAAATCTTAACGATTACTTTTGAAAACGTATGTTGCAGAGTACGAAACGTCAAGTTTATAAAAATGCGTTGCTTCTCAATGCTTATCGCCGCGATTTGTTTTATTTCTAATTAAGCTTCGATGGCCGAGGAACAAGAATTTATATGATACCCTCTCCAACTTATTCGTCTCTATGACAGATCATAATGTACACTTACAACTTGTCTAAACTGAAAATGAAAGAAAGTTTGAGCTGATACAACAAGGGCTAATCTAGATACGTTAAATGAAAGACGGTTGAAGGACATATTATTTCTGATGTACAAGGTTAAGCATCAAATGGTGCCAGGTTACTTTGAAAATATTTTCAAAGGAAACGATTTAAAGCCATATAGCCTCCGAAACTCCGACTTTATCCTTCCAAGATATAATACTGATGAAACGGTATATGAAATGAATCATATATGAACTGCGGATATGAAATCAAGTGAAGCTATGATCTTCGCAGTTACGAACGCAACTTTTACAATTGCGTAGAGAAGTTTGAAAAATTCAAGACTTCAACGCCGTTGAAGTCCTGAATTTTCAGGCTTCTCTACGCAATTGTAAAAATTGCGTTCATAACTGCGAAGATCATAGCTTCACTTCAAGATATAATACTGTTAAGTATGGAAGGTACTCCATCAGATACTTGGGCCCAATGTTCTGGTCCAAGTTGTCCAACTCTGAGAGACGTGCACCAACCCTGAAAGACTTCAAACGAATGATAAACTGTAAAGATATCTCTGCATTGGACAACAGTAGCAGTGCCTCTTGCCATCTCTGTAATACCTAATATGATACATAAATTTTCATAATGTTTTAAAATTGTATATGATTAAATCGATATAAATTGTACATATTAATTTTTTAGGAATTTTAGGAATTTTACAGTCTTTAAGTCTTAATTAGGATAATTTTACTTTATTTTAACTATCTTTGTTTTAGTGTCCCCAATTAGTGTAATGTACTAGAATCCTTTTATGACACTTGAATAAAGGTTTCATCATCGTCTGAAATATCAACAACAACCAGCATTTTGATTTACAGCCACTGTGTGTTCCTTGCTTTGTTCAGTGTATCCCACGTAAAGACCTACTTGGAGTCTCGTTTATTTTTAAATGCATTCATGGCTTAACTGACTGCAACTTTGATTTTATTCATGTAAGTGAGACCCACAGACAGAACTCAAGACAGAAGAAAAATATTCATCTACCACAGTAGAGGTGTCAGTGGGGTCAGCAACGATTAGCCTTTCATGCAATCAAGAAATGGAGTGATCTTCCAGAGACTATCACAAATAATGCTAGTGTAAATGAGTTCCGAAAAATATTTAAATCATGTACCAATGACGTCGAATCTATAAAATTGTCCTTTTCTAATTTCTATCAATTTAACAGAATAGTCAAGTATATTTTAGGATTTTTTAAGGACTGTATATTGTAGATTTTAATTATTTTTACTATAGATTCTAGATTACTTCCTAGTTTTCGAGACCATCCTGAAAACCACCTTAGGGTGAGGTTGCTTTCTGCACGATTGTACTTCTTGTGTGTGTTTGCCAGTTGCTGGGTCCTTAAAATGCCAAGGATGACTGAAAACTTGACGTCCACTAACACTGGGCGGTCAAGCAAAGCCTCTGTATGCCCTTCCATACCTGGCAGGAGAGATCTCTTAATAATCAGCAGTAGGGTTGTGGCATCTCTCCTTTGGATGATCTGAAAATACCTAAACAAAGATTAAATCGTTGGTTTTTGTGGACAGGGGAAAACCGGAGTATCTGCATGGACAAAAGCCTCTCAGAGCAGAGAAGAGAACCAACAAGCTCAGCCCATAGACACTTTATTCCAAAAGGGCCACCATTTTAAGTTATTTTGTTTGCTTGCAAAGTAGCCCTTGTCGCCTCGTTCAAGGATACCAGTAAATACTTTTTTGAATTTTAAATTTAAGAACGAGGCAACAAGGGCTAATTTGCAAGCAAACAAAAGAATGCCAACAAAGCAGCCACTTTAGAATAAAGTGTACATGATGCAGGGGCTGGGAATTGAACCCAGCCCATAATGGAGAAAGGAGAGCGTACTCACCTCCACACCAACCCTGTTCCCCTAAACAAAGCCTTTCGAGCAGAGTCTACAGAGATTTGTATAAATTAACTACAATTTTGAGTAACCTTGACCCAAATATGAAATAAAGGGTAATACTTCTGAATTTGAGTATCACACCGTGGTCACTCAAAAGCACTCTTTTAATTCTCAACCTCGGTCCCAGGGTCTCCCTTCTCTGCCTCCTTTGTCATTGAGAAAAGAGACTCTGGTTGCAGCAAGTCACTTGGCTCCCAAAATCTGGGTGCTTTTCCAAATATGTGTTAAGGGAGGAGTGACAGTGTAGGCTTTCTCATCTGATTTTGTGGCCAGACGCAAGATGACCGTTGAAACATTTCACGGCAAGGTGTTTTATGTACTACACATGGAATTCAACGTGAAAGGCAAAAAGTTGTTGTCTAAGCGATCGGACAGAACAGAAAATAAACTCACGTCATTCGAATTTCACTCGCGCCCAATAATATTAATGCAGGAAAACCGAAGACCCTGTAGAAAGAGCCTAAGGCAGGATGATATCCAACAACAACCTCAACTAATGTTATTACCAGGATGTAGTGTTACCATACCATAGTAGCAATAGCAGCATGTTACAGATTTCTGGCCCAAATACCTACATCTTGGGGAGGGGGGGAAGGGTTACTCCATATAAAAGTGACAAGGATGATCACTGTGAATTTTGAAAACAGCACCTAAAAGGTACCAGGATTTCATTTTGTGTCCAAAGCCTAAGTTCATTTCCAACCTTGCAAATTTACCAGTTTTAAAACCAACACATTCATACTTACTGGCTCAATATCCCAAAAGTGACAGTGATAACTCTACCGGTGGTCATTTATTTTATTTTAGCATCTGAAGTAGCAACAAAAATTTTTCATATTACCACGTTGCTAATTTAAATACTGGATTTGATACATATTCTTACCTTGATGTTATAATATTGTTCTATTAATATGTAACTTGTTGGTCTTATTCAGTGTAAGTCATGAATTTAAACAACTTGATCATTTCCTCTAAATGGTTTTGGGTCAAATATGGGGATAGTGCACATTGATAATCGCAGCCATTTCCAGTTTGTACGCCACTGGATGAATCATTTGAACCATCAAGGATCCATGGTCCACCGTTCGTACCCTTTGGAAGAGTGCCATATTTGTAGAAAGAACCACCATCACAGCTCATCCTGCAAAATGTACCACTCTGCTCTGCCATTTTTCCATCGGGGTTCTGACTACTTGCCACAGGATACCCGATAG
>NC_090869.1:53813452-53815952 GCF_036669935.1 Montipora foliosa | reverse complement strand
TGCGGCTTCCAGTCGTCCTGGAGTCCAGTAATCCAGAATCTGCTGGGATCTGTTGGCGGATGTCATGGTTATATCTAAATTGGATTCAGCTAGAGGATTCTCTATCCGTTTGATTCGGTAGTCGAGTGACACAGAATCTCGCAAAAGTCACGGTCTTCACAACCGATTCGAGAAACGCTTCCGCAATGTAAAACGCCCCTAACCTGTCAAACCAGAAGAACTGGTTTTAATTGTTTTTTTTTTTTCAATTCAAGGAAATAATATTTAAGACCTTACGTCATCACATGTTTTCATATTTTTGTGAAAAAAAACATGAGCGCTCGTGGTCCTTTCTCATCTTCGTTTTAATCAGAATGGTTTTGCCAATGCCTTCATGTTAAGGTTGGTTATGGCCATCCACATTTTGGTTTGCGAGACACCGACATGACACCGTGAGCTCTTTTCTTTAAAAACAACTTGAGGTGGCGTGATTTGTTGAGTCAGAGTCCAAAGTGAAACTTGATATTGTGTATGGGTCATTGGACAATCTATTTGTGCTCTGCGAAGCTATGCTGACGAGTCCCATGAAGGACGAGACAGCTGTCTCTGGCTGCAACCATGCTCTATCGAGTTCTCGCCGTCTTGCAAAATAAACTTTTCCATGAAGTGTTAACCTTGTATCCTTTTTGTATATTTTGGTTGATCTTCTTTTTTTCTTTTGCTCGATGATATTAGCCCTAATAGCTACTCTCAAATTCCAGTCGAAATATGTTTGTCTACCACGTCAATTTTCGAGCAGAAATAATTTAGTTTGCGCCAGCGGTAGCCATTAGTCAGAGATTTCTTTTTTTGCCATAGAAAATTGATGTCAAGTCTCGCGCGGCGAACCCCCGTCACGTTGGGCCTGTTCACCAGGGCGGTTTCATCCTTGGCTCAATGTGCTTTGGGAGCTTGCTGTGCGATTCGTAAGGTAAGGTTTGTTCAGCCTTCCTACTCCCCGTGATTCTCTCCAACTTCCTTTCCACTGGCAAAGACAGTGCTTTCTCTGTGGTATGGTCGTAGTAGACAAGGAATTGGGATGGCAATTTAACCACTAAGAGCTATGTGGCTTGGCAACCTGTAACACATGACGTTTCATATTTTCATGTTTTCATTTTTGCATGTATCTCGAATTTGTCTCTGACCGTTAAAACGCCATTAAAGCGAACAGCATATCCAGTCACCTCACGGAGCAAGCTTGTTTAGTCACTCATAGTTATTTCCTCTCGATAGAAAAATGATCTAGTGTTGACAGATATGATGAATCCGAGGATCATTTTCAAGCCCTTTTGGGGGACATGCCGAACATGTTCATCAACAGTGCACACATTTTCGCCTCCTTGTTTGGACAGAAAATTGGCGAGTCCAGCACTTCCGAAGCTATAATGGTATCGAGGATGTTACCGCTCTGGGTGAATGAAGCGGCGTCAAACCACACGTTAAGAAAACCTACTTGGAAAACAAAGAATTATCTAGTGCTTAAGGTTAAGGACGATGGCAGAACAGCACTTGAAAGAGCCAAAGCAAGGGCTCACGTTCAGACAGCAAACAGATCACCCACATTTTCAAATTCAAATGATTTTTGGGCGTGGTGAGGAAGAGCAACAAGAGAATTCGAACTAATCTGGTGGACAAAAATGTTCTCTAAGGGCAGGCATGGGAAACTAACTTTGTGATTTTATGTTTCTAGAGTTAATTTTTAAAAATAACCACAAAGAAAAATTATCTGGAATTGAGACGAGAGTAATGTACTGTTGCAACTTTTGCGTTGACTCATTTTGTGCCTTTCCCAGCCGATACGCAGAACAAACAAAAACAAAAACAATGCAATCGCATTTATGGTTCATACAAAATTTTAGGGAAGAAAATCACGGACTTTTAATGGACCAAATCAATTTATTCAAGAACTTGTTTTCCTACAAATCAAGAGACTTAATGACTGGTCCCGTGGGAAACAGTGCTGAGATCCGTTTTGTTTAAATAACAAACGAGCGCCACATATCAACCAAGAACGACATTACGCACAGTACACTGTACGTACAATATAACAATATAATGGGACTGGAAACTAATAAAGCCCTCACGAGAGCGTCACGTGCCTTGCGGCTTTACCTTGCATGAAATTCTCGCGACAGGTTAATTTCGCGATACACAAAAAAATTGTGAAATTAAAGTGTCGCGAACATAACATGACGCGAAAATTAACTGACTCACATAATGTAACCAAGAAAGAACGACTTTCTTACCACTGAAACGTTTACAAAATCACGTTTTACTGTTCTGAGGCAATGCCTTAGTCATCCTCATCGCTACTGCTTTCTACCTCCAAGTATCTCCTCTCCAGACGGCATTTCTTTTGTACAGTCTTCGAACTTTCCATTAAATGGCTCCCTATAATGCTGAAATCTGCTTAAATCTATCAATGGCTTCCATGCCCGGGAGGGGGGGTCCATGTTCTTTGAAGATGTTTCCGTTCTTACTG
>NC_090869.1:53768452-53798452 GCF_036669935.1 Montipora foliosa | reverse complement strand
TAACAAAGTACGATTTGCACGATTTGCACGAGATGCACGAGTGATTGGCATGGAAACGCCTTTACGCTATCGTTGATTGGTTATACTTTCACATGTGAAATAGCTGTACGCAATTCTGATTGGCTGTATAGGCTTTTTTCACATGTGAAAATAAAGCGTATAGATTTGTACAAATGAGCTTTATGGAATGAAATTCTCGTGTTATGTGTAATAAAATACAATACAATACATACTTAATTGACCGCTCCCCATAGGGGCTTTTCAGGGCCAATGAAACAACGAAACGACAGAACAGAACAACATCAACTGTTAAGAATCCCACCTGGCTGGAGGCAAACCAGTTAGCTATTTACAAGTGCGGCTGGGAAGTTGAACCAGGGACTACCAGAATCAAATTCAACGAGTGGTCAGAGCGGGTCTTGAACCCGGGATTTCCGGATCTCAAGGCAAGCGCCCTAACCACTGGGCCACACTGCCTCCGACAGTGTCGTAAAACCAAAACCACAGTAATTACTTTGGCCAATCAAAATGGACGGAGACAATCCAGTAAACCAATCAAAACCCGAACTAATTACACGTAGCCGACACAAAGCGCGGGAAAATGTGCATGCGCGATCCAGGATTGGTTTTGGTTTCACTTCTGATTGGTTGAAAAAGTGGCGCGAGAACTTTAAACCAATCAATGAGTTAAGTAATGCAAAACGAAAGCAATTCGCTAATTACTTTCGACACTCAATTGAAAACTGCTCTAAATACAATTACATGTATTCAATTTCATTATCAGAAAAGGCCTCGTCCGCATCCCAGAATCCAAGTTGACTTAAATTAGCCTCTTTTTCAAACCGAATCAGAGCCTTTTTACTGCCTTTAAATATAATGTTGAAATGAACTCGGAATGCGGTTGCTTGCATTGATCTAAAAAAAACCCATTCATACCATGAATGGTTTCTTCTTGTGCCGTCTTTCCTCGTCCGCCAAGCTCCTTGATGAGTTTGTCCACATTGGTGTCCACTTTGTGTCTGTCGCTGAAGTCAATCCAGAATTTTGAGCCCACAATAAGACCCAACCAGCCATCAGGTTTATATCGAAAATCCATCATCAACGGAATAATGTCTTTGTGAAGCTGGAAAGTGTATTCTGCTTCTAAAATATAGAAACAAAGACAGGAAGAAGGAGAATATAAGTTTATAGAGAGAGAAACGCCCAGCCTTTGGGATACGTGAATTTCAGGAAAGTTATCTTCGTTGAAAAGGAAAACGATAATGAGTTTCCGAAGACGTACGCAGAGGTGGAAATATTGATATATATTCTATGATCCACGTTTCTGTGCATTGCAGCAGTTTTTGTCTCGAAAACACGTTCGACCCCTTCGCTCGCACTTCGCCGAAACGAAAAGTTTCTTTATAATCACCTGATCTGCAATTGGGACTCTCTTTGTATTTCTGAGACACACCGACCAAAACAACACTTGCATTCTCTACAGCTCGTGCCATGCTTTCCAGTGTGGAGCCACCCATCTCATCAATGTCCATCCAAACTTTGTAACCGTGCGACTGCAGTTGGTTTCTCAGCTGGATCATAGATTTTTGTACATCCCATTGATAACTTATCATCACATGCTTGCAGTCTGCATTAAACAAAAATTCAAGTGGTAAGTGGTATGAAGAAGCTATGGTGCATTCTCTAAAGAAACTTCCTTTTATCCCTGTTTCTGGTTAGGATTGACACAATAGGGCCGTTTATACGAGAGAAAATAAGCCGCGGCTTACATAAGACGCGAACACCCAGTATAAATGGTACAAAATCTACGTTCACGGCTTATCCTGGCCTGGGAGTTTATACTCGTATAAATAGTTTCTTTCGCGTATTATGTACGCCGCGGCCAGAGTGATCGGCGGCTTATTTTCTCTCGTATAAACGGCCCTAACAACAAAAAAAAGGTTTTTGAATTTCGAAAGAAACGGTGGTTTCGATTAACGATTTCTTGCAACTTGTCTCGTTTTCGATGATCACACGAGGCTAAAGGAACACTTTCGTTCGCTGGTGCCGCAAACCGTTGCGATCCAAGTTACAGATGTCACACAACGAAAGGCTGAATAATTCGTTGCAACGTTGCGTGAAGAGTTGCGGAAAGTAGAGGTCATTTCTACTTTCTGCAACGGTTTCTGCACCTTGTCTCGCAATGTTTTTAGCCGTTACAAGGAATGTTACAACTGTGGGAAACGTTTCGTGCAACTTGTCTTGTCTTGTGTCTTGATAGCTTAGCATGTTATTTTCAGAGTACAACACTGCTTAACAGTGCCTGGGTGCATGCCTGGGTGCACCGGTGGCTCAGTTCGTTGAGCACCGGGCTGTCACGGGGGAGGTCGTGAGTTCAACTCCGGCCGGACCAACACTCAGGGACACTCAGAAAGTGCTGCCTTTGTAATTACATCTGCAAATGGTTAGACTCTCTAGTCTTCTCGGATAAGGACGATAAGCCGGAGGTCCCGTCTCACAACCCTTCAATGTTCATAATCCTGTGGGACGTAAAAGAACCCGCACACTTGTCGCAAAGAGTAGGGCATGTAGTTCCCGGTGTTGTGGTCTGGCTTCTATGGTGTATCATGGTTGGGAGGGTAAATGCTCGGAGATATTAGCTACACCAAGCTACTCTAAAAATCCGTGGGTAAATAAAGATATATGATATGATATGATATGATATGCAGCTATGCGCCTAGGTTAACTTATTTGCCATTGATGGTAGGAATGTGCAGCATGGGTTTGCCTAAAACCAGGAAACCGGAATCCGGTATAAGAAATCCGGGATCCGAGATAAGAACTTGAATCAAAGTCCCTTGGCTTACAATAATTTGCCAAACAAAACGAAACGAAACGATACAGAAAGAATCCTAAACATTCATTAAAGCTAACCTTAGGCCTAATTAGGGTTAAACAAAGCGTTTAACAATGCTAGGATTAGGCCTAAAAACTTTTCTTTAGGCCTAAAGTTAGCTTTAATGAATATATAGGATTCTTTCTGTATTCCGTTTCGTTTCGTTTCGCAAATTAGTGTAGGCCTTTGGTTGAAGTTCTTACATCGGATTCCGCATTTTTTTTCCCGGATTTCTTATTCCGGATTCCGGATTCCGGATTCCGGATTCCCTGGTTTTAGGCAAACCCTGCAGCATTACTCTTCCTTATTGATCTTTACTGGCACGGATTTTACACCACTGCATGAGTTAGAACGATTCCGAAGTCATTTTAATTTTTCCACGACCTTAAGAAGACGTGGCTACAATCCTTTCTAAGGTTCTCCACTATGTAAAAACAGACATAGTATTTGAACCAAATTAAACATCGATAAACAAATTCAGTACCTGACACTCCTTGAACTGTAACTGTCATTTGTTTCGCCTCTTCGTGTTTCTGTTTTCCCTGGCATTCCCAAAGCGCACCTGCGGCTGCTCTTTTTAATTCGGTGTTTTCAGACAACACAAGTTTCTGCAATTCAGCTATCGCAGACTCGTTGTTCTTAATCTCGTTTCTGTTTTCATCATCGAATGCCAAAATCCATAATGTTTGGCTGGCGTTCAAGCTCTCGTCGTCATCCTTGGCTTTTTGCAGCATAGTCACAAGGACAGGAATGGCTCCGCATTTGGCAATCTGAAGTTAAGCAAAATTCAAACAAAGCAAACGCAAGTAGCTGAATAGTAATTAGGAAACATATTAAGCAACGAAGACGTCTGCGAAAGCCGATCTTGGTCTTCACTGGCATGTTCAGAGACCGTGCTTAAGAACATCTTTTGATAAAAAGAATTAATTAGGAACTCCAACAAGATCCCAGGATTTCTGTTGTCTCTGGGTGGCCATGAGAAAGTAACATTCATGTTGTAATACATGCAAAAATCTCAGCGTGTTGATTGGCAGAGAGCACGTCGATTAATCCCAAACAGAGTGCAGAAAAGTGAAATTAGTGCAATAAAGGTGAAATTTTTGCATGACTCACTGCTGGACTTTCAGGAAAGAACCTAGGGGCCAGCTGGCCCCTAAGTTTTCCGATTTGGTCGCACGTCGATTAATCCCAAACAGAGTGCAGAAAAGTGAAATTAGTGCAATAAAGGTGAAATTTTTGCATGACTCACTGCTGGACTTTCAGGAAAGAACCTAGGGGCCAGCTGGCCCCTAAGTTTTCAGATTTGGTCGCCAGCTCAAGTATTTTAGTCGCCAAAAAATTTCGGCCCCTTTGGGCCTTACACTTTTCAACAAAAGAGAGGCTACCATAAACCGAAAAAATAATATCGTCAACTAAGTTGACGATAAGTTTCGACTAAAGGTGCTCAAAAACGGCTGAAGCGTCGCCTATGAATTTTTACATTCGCTCAAATTTAAATAATTTGTGCCAGCAGTTTTTAAAATATATATATATTAACATGATTCTTCATGAACAACAATTTCTGTTCTTCACATCATTTCTGAGGGCCCGTCCACACTAATATGTTTTCGAAAACCTCCGTTTTCAAAAACCTCCGGCTCCATGAAAACGGATAAAAAGATCTGCGTCCATACTAGTGTTTTCACATCGTATTCAGCCGTCCACTGGAGACTGAAAACGGAGATCTAAAGATGCGTTTTTGATACCAGGCTTTGTTTATGTCTTGGCGCGCAGAAACTGTGAGGCATGCATGAGATTATGACGTCACGCGTGTTTTCGCCCTCTTCACTAGAACGATAGACCTCCGTTTTCAAAAGCCTCCACTTTCAAAAGCGTTTTCGAAAGCCTACGTTTTCCTGAACCTTCGTTTTTGATCGTTATACATGTATATATAAACGGAGGTTTTCGGAAACGGAGAGTATTCGAAAACGCATTAGCGTGGACGGGGGTTGAGAATCACAGTTGTAAATGAAAAAAAGTGCTACGGTATACCCGTAAGATGGAAACCAATTATAGCACCGAGTAAACACAAGGCATACCGGTGTACGCGCAAGTACGTGGACCGCGGTCATTGAATTTTATAGCTTGTTTGTTTGTTATTTGCTTGAGCAGGTTCAAGTTTTGGCAGCTATTCAGCTGATGTGGACCTGCTATACCCACCCACTTCATCCCCTACTCTTCTCGAATAGTGTGTGGGTTCTTTAATGTCCCACAGGGAACTAATGAACATTGAAGATATTTATGAGACGAGGCCTACACTTTACAGTCCTTATCCGAGAAGACTTGAAAGTCTAACACCATATGCGGGTGTAATTACAAAGGCAGCACTTTCTCCTCAGTTATTTTTAGACCCTGATTGTTGGTCCGGCCAGAGTCGAACTCACGACCTCCCGCATGGCAGCCCGGTGCTCAACCAACTGAGCCACCTGTGCGCGGTGTATTTTAAAGTTGTAAACGCTTTTTTCTGTACTCAAAATCTAGTATGTACACTTTCCGAAAAAAATTAAGAGTTAAAAAAAAATCTTGGATGTCACTTCTGGAATGAAGCTAATTTAAGACGTAGACTTCAGTTTACGTTTTCCTAAGGATACGTAAACACCATTTTTCAAAGGCTGCATGAACTATAATCCACTATTGGGCATTCATTGCACTCATTCGATGAAAAAAAAAAATAATAAAATAAATAATAATAATATCCTAGCGGCCAGGCTGGCCACTAAGTGTGACAAGTTAGTCGCCAGTCAATAAAATCCAGTAGCACTGGCGACCTCAGCATTTGCGACGTCAAGCACCGCATGACTATATCACTTATAAGTAATGACATGATATTGAGAGCAGTTTGGAATAAATAAGCACAAATGAGTAAATTTTTTCAAAGATGAACAAAATTGCACGAGCTAAACATGCTACCGTTTTTTTGTTGTTATCATTGATTGCAATCTGAGTGAGTCCTTCAGCAAGCTCTGCGGCAGAAAATCCAAAGTATCTGTGATTAGCTCTTGCCAATGCTTTAACTAGCAGTCCTGTAAGAAACTTAATTGGGCCTGAAATAAAATACAAAATCTAAAGTTAGAAATAATAAGCTGCAATGATTTTTGAACAGCTGTCCTCATTAAATGGGTTCTTTTTCAGTGTTGGTCAGAGCATAGTTAATAGAATTGTAGGCTGGTTATGAAACTCGACAAGTTTCTTTGTTTCATGTTTTTGTCAGTTCACTTTTTTGGCCTTGACCCTGCACAAAACCCGACAAAAACACGCTTTCTTCTGCAGGATAACCAATCAAAAGCTTCGACTAATTTATTCGAAATTAACTTGCGAACCAAAAACAAAAGATTGTGCAGGGTCACGGTCGGTTCAACATTTAATTGCGACTGTATTGTTCCTGCTTTTGAAATTCCCAGGGTTTCATAACCAGTCCCTTGATTAACTATGGTCAGAGCCAAGTTTCCCTGCCGTCTCCCCCCTTCCAATAAAAGGTCGCTTTGACAAGCTTTATATTAAGTGGCCTGGTACTATCTCCGGTTGGACACTTTTCTTTTTTGGCTGCATCAGGAACCATGGAGAGGGAGGGGCTGGGGGTTTATATACAACCTGAACTCTGCGACCCCCGTGCATACAGTCATACTTCCTATGACTTCAATGCACAAGGCATTGTTGACTTTATTTACTCAGTATATCTAGTCTCTTAGTATGGAACAGTCGGGCCCAATTTCTTTCTTCTCACACCTCCCCCATTTCTTCTTATCTATTTTAATCTACTCTCATCCCCAACCCCTTTGTCATTTGGCTACCACCATTTAACCTTTTGATAAATTATGGAAAACATGGTTTTCTATCTGTTGGATTGCAAAGTTATTGCATGCATGCGATTCTGAGTCAAAAGTCTACTGAAGGGCCCTTAAGTGCTAAATTATGCCTATTTCAGCACTGGGCATAGGCATAGACAATAAGCCAAATAGGATCTAAAGCCTTAATAGCCTTCATAGACCCTTTGCATAAATGGCGCCTAAATTTGAATAACAATACTTTGTACATCCTTATGTTTCTAGACAAAGGATTTTTCACTTGAATGTGAGGCTTAGGATGTACATTCCCATTTATGCAAAGAGTCTATAGTTCTATGCACTCTAGGTGAACAGAATTAACTTAAAAATCTTCCACTTATTTTATTGAATAATAGCAGTCTGAGAATTTCAAATGTTCTTTTTGATAACTTAGAGATTTCTTGTCTGTAGAACTATTCTTCCGTCCTTGCGTTAATTATATCAACTGACCTCATTAGTGTGGACAAAATACAAAAGAAAGTTTGCTTTCAAAATGAAGACAAAGATTCATGAATAGGGTTTACTGGATAAGCTTGAAAACTGTAACAGAAGCCAAAACTATGGCAAAAGACAACAGAAATGTAGGGTCTTATAAGTTGTTGATAGCCACCCCACAAAAAAAAAGATTGTGAGGGATTTAGTGACAACATAAGTTTGGAATCACCTTCATCTGTCATGATCAAATGATTGTTCTCTTCGTCAATTAAATAGGCCAATACAAGCAAGCTCTTCGTGGAGTAAAGCACTATTTCTGCCTTTAGAAGGGGAATAAGTACATCCAGCGCCTGGCAGGCTGCAAAACTCCTTCTTATTGGAACACGTTTTGACATGTTATGAAGGATTCCCATCACTCTGGAGAGCATTTTGCCTCTGACTGTGTATTTTGTCAGCTGTTGTGTTTGTGAATTCTGTTGAAGTTTATATTACATTATTATTAATATTTAATTTATCACAATTATAATAATTATTGCAAACAATCCAAACCAAAGATTTGCAATTTTGTAACTTAAAGTTAAGCCATGTTCAAGGGGCCATGTCATGCAAAATGATGGCCAAAAAGTAGAATGAAACATTGCTAAAACCATTTAAAACTGTTGAACACCATAAAAGAAATACAGCAAAAAGGAAAGAGAAGCATAGATGGACCCAAATGGACAAGATTGAAACAGATTGCATTTGGCATGGGTAATCTTCAATTTTGTTAAACATATGCAATAATTATCTAATAAAAATATTAAAGCTGCTTAAAATCAACAGATACCAGAAGTGAAAAATAAATGCAACTTTGCACATGAGCCATTGGGGCTTACACTGCCAGAGGTCCCCCGGGGTGGCATGAGTAAAATCGTCTGGTGTTAGACAGAGTTAAGTCCGTAAAGTCCCAGGAGTCAATGAGTTAACCTGATTTCAGTGGCAATACCAGTAATTATTGAAAGATGAAGAATGAGACTACTGATAATACAGACGAGGCACAGATAGATGTACGATACATTGATATGAGTAATACATGTATCTTACAATTTGCTAGAGATACCGGTAATGAACTACTTATTTTCCTAGTTTTTATCATTCAATCATTACATTAACATTCAATGTTACGTACCACATATTTTACATTGTGTGCTATGGAATCCTGCATTTCCTTAGTCATGTCGACCAAAAGGTGGACCATACCAGATTCATCACAGCCCATACAAAAAGTGTCAGACAGGTCTGAAAAATTAAGAAGAGCTGCAAGAAGCTGTGAGACAACCCCTTGTGACATCTTTAAGGTTTGCTTTTGGCCTTTTTCATCTACGTGATCCTAGAAAATAAATGACAAAATTATGTTTAAATTACACACACATGATCCAAGCATGTTTCTACTCCACGTAATCATGCAAAGAAACAAAGAGAACCCTATAGAAATGGCAGTTGTTGATACAGTCATGCAGAGACATAGACAGTATGTGTTTGTTGTGAAGTGGAAATTCAGGATCAACAATACAACACTGTTTTTAAAAAGGAGCAAACATAAAAATGGAGTGATGGAACTTTGGTAACCCTGTAGTGGATTCTCAGGTCTCAGGTCTCAGGTCACAAACAAAAAAAATCAATTTTCACATTCTAGGCCCCCCTCAGAGCCTCATTCCAGGCCCTTCTACTGACCCCTCTGCTCCTACAAATGGGCTGCCAAAAAACAGTTGTGTCCCCAATGAACTGGAAACATATGAACCTTATGCCCTGCTTACAAGCAGGTGAAAGACCTCTCTTACAAGGGTTACCCTAGCAAGAAGGTTGAAGGATGGCCCAGGTATACAAGCAAAATTTCTAGCTACATGTAGGGTCACCGTATCAACCAGGCTCCAATTGTTCGAAGGGTGTATAGTGCTAAATCACTATCCACTGGATAACTCAATTGGTCAACGGCTAGTGTTTCATTCTGCTGGATAGCAACGTATTCAGTGGATCATGACCACCTTGAACAACCGAGGCCAAGGGCCTGTTTCCCGAAAGTCCCAAAATCTTTTCGGGCCCGAAAAGCCATTTGTGAAACTGCCAACCACTTGTTATGGAAAGCCGATCTTTTAACATGTTTTCAAGGTAACAGAAAGAAAAATAACTGTGAAGTTTGACGACTTAAATCATCTCCGTTCTTGAGATACAAAGGGCATTGTAACACCTGAAAATGGCTCATAAAGTTTCGAGACTTTCGAGAAACGGACCCCAGGTCAATTTAACTTATGTGCCTGGTTGTTGTGTTCTTTCATGCATGACTAAACAAGACCAAAGTGTTTTAGTAAATTGTCAATGAAAAATGGTATTTTACAGAAAGAAATTTATGGATCTCATGATCATTTGCAAAACTAACCCTAAACTGTTATTGCTCCTAATCTCAGTGAATAAGGAGCAATAACGTTTTAGGCCTAATTAGGCCTACAATGATATTTAATCTCGAATCCAACCTTTGTCGGTTAGTATTCAATGTATTATGGGGTCATACATGGTGTTTTAGTGTTTCGCATCGGTGTTTAGATCACTTTAGAACACTTTATTTATAGGGTTCATAATTTATAGTGGAAAAAACGATACTCTCCCTTATAGCCCTGTTAAACTAAATAGCAATAACTAAAATGCTAAATTAATAAATTATTCAAATACTAAAATATTAAGTACTAAACTATTACAATACTTGAATACCAGAGTACAAAATGCTAAAATTCTAATTAAGAAGTAGTTAAATCAATAGACCTAAATACTATAAAACTAGAGACTAAAAATGTCACCGAATAAGCTAAAAAAATGTAAATCTTGAAGGTGTCAGGCGTAAATTTGCAAATTATTAAATCAAAGTAACTTCTTCTGAAATTTTTTGCACTTGTTTCGCTGTCTCGTGGTTTAGTAATGCCCAATTCCGCGAAGTGGATAATTTAGTCCCCGAGGGAGACCAAAATCTAGGGGAGTCCAAATTCGCTAGGACACCGGCACTCCTCACTGACAGTGTAATTTCATAAAAATGGAATTTTCTTTTTATTTATTTGTGACCTATTAGCTATGGCCTGTGACCTCTCTTTTGTACCAGCCCCTAAACTCGCCCAAAGGTTTACAACAAAGCCTAAACCTTACCTGGTTCTCCTCCGACTCGCCTTCAACTCTGGTTTCAATTCCCTCTTGTCCATTTTCCTCAGTCCTTTCAATCGTCTTTCCCTCGTCGTTTTCCGTATCCCATGTAGTCAGTCCTTGATGTTTGCTTCTTTGGTCAACGATTATTTGGTGAGCAAGCTTGGGAATGCCTAAAGCCGCGGCGAAATCAGTTAGAGCTTGTCGATTCTTCCGAGTCTTGTCCTTTAAGTACACATTAAACAGGCCTTTAACTTGTGCAAGCGTTTCCACAGAACTCAGATTTCCGTTGTTCAAGGCGTCTTCTAAGGCCTTGTAATGATCGTATATTGTTTTCAAAGCTGATGCAGCTGCCGGATGCTTTTCGCCGAACGAAGATAACAGTGATGGCAAATCAGAAGAATACTCTGGATGTTGTGTTACGGACTGTCGATCATTAGTTGTAACTACAACTTCGTTTTCTTTCTTCAAGACCTGAATATTCGCTACAGTCTTAACATTAAATTCATCCGACGAGACTGGCAAATCCATCGGGCGTGCAATGTTCTCTGATTCCGTGATTCGCCGAGAAAAATCGTCTTTTATTCCTTCCGCAGTGGAGCGCTCTGAGCTACCACCACTATGTTGCTCGACGTGCAGATTTTCTTTCGCATTAAAGTTTGTATTAACAGTCAATGTTCTGGCTTTCGAGCTCCCTGTTCCCATTAGTCATTAAAGCGACAGGTCTCTGTTTACAGTAGGGCTCGATTTTCAACTTCCCGATCGGCAAGAAGAGACATCACCCGTGGATACGACAAGTGCACCATGTTATTTTGACAGTCACGTGTAACTATTGTTCCACGTGCTCGTAACGTTGTAGGGGCAGTCGTCGAAAAACAGCTCTCAGCCTCTCAGGTCACAGGTCTTGTTCATATTACCAATACAGAAACAAACCTAAACATTCATTAAAGCTAACTTTAGGCCTAATTAGAGGAGTTTTGAGGTCTGATGTTTGTTTCTGTATGGTTTGTTTCTATGTGGTAAGAGAGCCTTGTGAACGAGACCTGTGACCTGAGGCCTGTTGCTGCAGTGTGTGTTGTACCTTTCCTGTTCCGGTTGTGCTGGGTATGCTGGGCACGTTCAAAATGGTGGATGTTGAAATTGCACACAATGCTGCGGGTGAGAACATTACATTTGATTTGATAATAAGAAATGGTAGGGTAATAGATCCAGCTCTTGGCGTGGACAAAATTTCCGATGTCGGAGTTAAAGACAGGAAAATTTGCTGTGTCACAGCTAATTTACAAGGAAGAGGGCATGAGGAATTTGACGCATCTGGCTGTATAGTAACTCCAGGTTTGATCGATAGTCATGTTCACGTCTATGAGCATGCTACTCCTTTGGGTGTTAGTCCTGATGAGACTTGCCTTCTTAGGGGTGTCACTACAGTGGTTGATGCTGGCAGTGCGGGTTAGTTTTTTATGTTATTTTAATATTAATGAAACATTATCTTTTTTTATTATTATTTAACTGTCTATTATCCCAAGTCCTTTTGTTACACGTAATTCAAAGGGGGCACAACATAAGTTTATCTAGATGTGCCCCTCTGCTCTCCTTCAAATATACCAAGTAAAATAATTTAAGTGTTGTAATTTGTATTGTGTGTTTATTTACTTATTTTTTAATCTATATCTTTTCAAGTATGTATAATTTTATTTAGGGATTGGAGAAACAAATAAATACAAATACAATACAAATACAAATGTTATCGTAATAATATATAGGTGTTTTTCACGTGACGTCTTCGATATCGCCTCAATGTTGGTGAATGACGAAAACAAAAGATCTCTCATTAGCTCCTTTTGTTCATCCACCAGCAATTGTACATTACGTCATTGTTATCTGTGTTTCTAGAACTACTTTAAGGAGGTTTGAAATAATGTAATGCATAAATTTACTGCGCTCCGTTGGCTCCATTGATTGAGCACCGGGAGATGTGTCTCACTGCTGCACCAGGAGGTTGTGAGTTCGACTCCGGCCGGACCAACACTCAGTGTCTTAAAATATCTGCGGAGAAAGTGCTGTCTCTGTAATAATATCTGCGAATGGTAAGACTTCTCAGATAAGGACTATAAACCGTAGGTCCCGTCTCACAAATATCTTTCATGTTCATAAGTTCCTTGTGGGACGTCAAAGAAGATGCGCAAAAGTAAAGAGGGTGACCTCAAGGTTGGGGAGAGATTTTGTGTGTGGAAGATGCAAGAAGCAAGCTGATGGATTAGTGGAACCGGTGGAGGAGTTGTGTGAAGAGGTGGAACCGGTGAGAGGTTTCTGTTATTTGGGGGATAGGGTGAATGAAAGTGGTGGCTGCTAGCTAGGCAGCTGTGACAGCTGCAAGAGCAAGAGCAAGGATTGTGGAGAGTTGCTGAACTCAAAAAGGTTCTTGCTGAAGGTCTTTTCTTCTTATTAAGATTTGTCATTGGCCCCTATAGCTACACCGTAAATTCTGTGAATTGAAAAAAAAGTAGCGGTAAGCATAAGCCATAGGGCCAAAAGCAAATTTAACCACACCATGTTCCCAAAAAAACTCATCTGAATAATGAGCTCTATTCTCTCGCATATTGCTTTTGCAAGACACTATTTTCAGCTTTGTTCTCACGTATTAAAAAAATTTCCACATGCAAGTCATAATGCATCCAGCAATTCAAGAATTTGTGAGTGGCACTCTTAAAGGCAAAATTTTAATTTTGTTTTAAAAGTTTAGCATCTTATTTAAAATTTCAAAAACAGAGTTTTGAAATCGCAAAGCAAGAGTAAATTGTGAATGATAGTGTATTTTGAAATGAAAGAATATCAATTGGAAAGGTGTCATAATCTCCGAAACTGGCACGTTAAGGTTTTGTGCACTTTCACAATGTAGGGTAAGCATCATAAATGATTCTTCTCTTTTCAATTTTCTTTATTTATTGCCCAAAAGGATACTTGCTAATTTGGTTATTTGATGGAGGATGTTTACCTGTTTTTATTGTTGCATTACGCCAGAGGATTTTGTAGCTTCCTCATATCATCTGTGGACTTTTTATGGAGTCCACACCATTCCTCATATTTTGGGGTATCATTTATTGAGATCATTTCCGGTCAGGGGATCATTTGCAGTACAATTTAGGGATCATTTCTGGTTCAGGGATCATTTGCAGGCCTGTACAGACCTGTAACATGCCATCTGTGACCTGTCTTTTGTACCTGTCGATCTGCCAACTGTCACTTCAACCATAGTTGGTGAAAGGAAAAAAGCAAAATCCATTCTCAGATTATCCACAGGATGACCAAATTAGGGAAGAAAAAAATTAATGTAACTTTTATTTAACCCATTCCTTCCTGAGAGTCAGACGTAAAGATTTTACACTGTGGAGCGCGAGACAATTTTACTTGTTATGTAGCTGAATTTTTTTTCCTCAACAGCACATCTCTCATTGGTTACTTTGAGGTCACATCACATCTAACAGTAAAACTGTTTCCCGCCAAAAGTTTCTGAGTGGGCAACATAGTCATTGCAAAATCTATGACATCAGAGGGTAACAGTGCACTGTTACCCACGAATATTGACCGCCGACCGCCGTTGCTGTTGCCTGCAATTGCTCGTTTTTCTTTTTGTGCTATATAACAAATAATCACTTAATGACTGGAAACAGTTAATTTTGTTTCCCTCGAATCTCAGTGTTTCCCTTGACTGCGACTCGAGGAAACATTGAGATTCTCTGGAAACAACATTAAATGTAACGGTTTCCCTCACGACCAGTCATTTTAAGTGTTTATTGTGAACAGGGGTCACCTTAGGGCTCTTCTGTCGAAAACTGCGCGCGGTCAAAATGTAGGGGCTTGGTGATTTTGCACTATCAAGTACTGGTAGCCAACTGAGTTTTACAAACAGAAGTAGGCATATGCAACTCGATTACTACCTCTGTTGTAGATTAATTTTATTTGAATTTTTTCTTGTTTGTTGAAGGTGCCGCCACTTTCCCTGGCTTGCGTAAATTTATAGCAGAAAAATCAAAGACAAGGGTGTTGTCCTTTCTTCATATTGCAGCTCATGGACTGGCTTCGGCAGGATGCACTGCCTCTGGTATGCTCCCACTTGAATGGGGAAAGAAATTGATAAGAGAAAATGTGTCTACTCATGGGGTACAATGTAGAAGTGCCACTGCTAAAATCGTTTAGTTTGTTCTCCCCAGTGAAAGGAGGAGAGTGTGATTCACTAAATCAAGTTGATGTAGATTGGTGCACCAAGTGCATTCAACAAAATAGAGACATGATTGTTGGGGTAAAAGTCCGCCTCTCAGCAAGTGCTGCAAATGATGGAGCCAATGAAGATGAAGCTTTTAGGTTTGTTTGCTGTCTTAATGTTATGGCAGTGGTGTTGTAGTAATATCATGCTGGACTCCTGTCCTTCTCAGGGTGGCTGGGTCGAGGGATAGCTCTGTTACTGTATTGCACCCTTGGGGTGCAGGGATGGTGCAGTTTTGAGAGCAATCGCCTCCCACCAATTTTATCAGCAGATTGCTCTACGCCTGCTTAATTGTTCCATAAAGAGAGATTATCCTTTGTTTAGAAATGCATTATTATATTAGTCTGCAGCTCCAATTTGTGAATTCAATCCATCTTCCATCATACTTTCACTTCCTATGGGAAAAACTGTTTGGTGTTCTTTTCATTTACCAAATCAACTTTTTATGTCAATGTTCAGGGGAAGGTGGAAGGCGTGGTGGCCTCATGGTTAGTGCGCTCGACTCCGGATCGAGTGGTCCAGGTTCAGGGCCTGGCAGGGGACATTGTGTTGTGTTCTTGGGCAAGACACTTTACTCTCACGGTGCCTCTCTCCACCCAGGTGTATAAAATGGGTACCGGCGTAATGCTGGGGGTAACCCTGCGATGGACTAGCATCCTATCCAGGGGGGAGTACAAATACTCCTAGTCGCTTCATGCTACAGAAACCGGAGATAAGCGCCGGCCTGATGAGCCTTCTGGCTCGTAAGCGGAGACTTTACCTTTTTCAGGGGAAGGTTAAGTTTAAAACAGGAAGATTAAATTTTCACGTAAAAACATAGAAAACACTTCTCAAGTACACTGAAATTAACTCATGTCATTGCATGTCATGTTACAATTACAGTTGTAACATGACATGTATGTACAATTACTGTATTTTCTTTTTGTCCACTGCAATTGCAAAAGAATTCTCACAAATATGGCATACTTTTAGGAACAATTCTATCGATCTGAATTTCAGCTTTTTAGCCAGAAATGAAGAAAAATCAGTTTTTAGGCCTTGGAAGTTGGGGGTTTACTTATACATGAGTTCAAATTATAGACAAGTAAATAGTGTAATATGAGCACATAATTTACCTGCTCCCATGTGGCTTGGTGCTTCAGTTAGTTGAGCAAGTACGGTGCTCACAGTTGCACCATCACAGGTTTGAGTCTTGTTCAATCCTGAATTTTAATCGGGCTTCTTGGCTACTACTTTTAAAAGTTGCTTCATTATCATTGCAATGGTTTTTAGCTTTAAAAATTGTTATTAGAAATCTACAGTTCACAGTTCAGAGATATGGCCTTCTTGTAATCTTTATCAGAATGTGCATATTTCAATTAAATTCCATGGAATATCTCAAAGAATTCAATTACGGTACTCACACAGTTTAGACCTTTTCAATAACAGAACATGCTAGGATTTCTTTGGCTTCTATTCTATATTATATTGTTATATAATAATATTATTCTATATTTCAATTCTATATTACAATATTTTAATAATAATTGCTGATTCAGCATTCTATGACTGTTTATTTATTGTATTATAAACAGGAGAGCACTAAAGGCCTCAGCTCAAGTCAAGGTTCCCCTAATGGTGCACCACACATTGTCAACAATTCCCGTTCAGCAAATAGGTCAGAGGTTATACAATTCACCTTTATTGTTAATCAGGGATATTTTATGCCTATAACTACAATTCTTGCAATAGCTTTCGAAGACATTAGACAGAAGGGTCTAAACATTGCCCTTTGAATTGTAATTTTACACTACATTCAGATTTCACCAAACCAGAGTTGCATCACACACAATGTTCACGAAGTGTGTGCTTGACCACAAGAATAAAAATAGCGCCAGAAGAAGTCAGGTGATTTGCAGGATGCTAATGTAGTGCTTGCGTAGAGCATGGTGCTCCACCTATTTAAGACACCAGTTTTTCGTTGTTAGAATACTTTGAAGTTCTTTGGAATAGACCTTTTCGTTTGCACATTTTGTTTTGCCAATACAGATCATGTGATAATACTCAGGAGGTTTGGTCCTTTCTTTCAACTAAGTTCATTAAAAAGAGTGCATGCAGACATATTCATGCTTGCATGCGCTCTTTTTAATGAGCACAACAAAGGACCAATCCTCCTGAGTATTATCACATGGTTTGTATTGGGAAAACAAAATGTACAAAGTGAAAAAGGTCTATTGGAAGTCCCTTTGGGGAATCTGTGTTAAATGTTTTGCCTCATTAAAACAAGTCTATCGTTTTCTTATCAATCAGCCGAGAATTAAGTAATTACTAAACGTTGAAAGTGCATCAATGATCTCAGAAAATGTGAACCCGATATGCCAGATAATCTCTGAGCAATGATGCTTCGAAATATGTTTGCCCACAGGTACCCCAAGCTAATTCTAGTGGGTTGTAGGTTCGCAGTTTTCCGCTAAATAGAGATGAGGTGGCCAAAGTACCCAACTGATAAGGTATCAATAAGACAAGGTAAGGCATTTTTGTTCGATTCATGTTCCCTATTTTCGACTCCTAAACACGTTCGCGAATTTCCATACAAACCCTTAATTTTAACTGATCATAACGTTCAAATTACAACGTTAGCTTGGGGCACCTGTGGTTTGCCACCCAAGAATTTGTCAATTTTCAAGTTAAGGGCCAATTATTGGCTCGTTAGCTAAAATGCTTAAAACTGGATCGTTAGCAGCGTGATGCACTGTGCAATTTTTCGTGCAACTTTCCTCGCAACGCCATTTCTACCAACGTTCTGACATCACGAAACAAGGTGTTTACGGGTGTTACACTGAGCAACGTTTTGTGCAACTTAACTTGTCTCGTTTCGATGATCAAATGAGGTTAAAGGAAGATTTTCATTGGCTGGTGGCGCAAACTTTTGTGACACAAGTTGCAGGACAGGTGTTACACCGCGCAATGCTTAAAAAGTTCGTTGCAATCGTTGCGGAAAGTAAAACTCAATTCTACTTTCAACAACGGTTTCTGCAACTGGTCCCGCAACGTTTTTGGTCGTTGCAAGGTATGTTACATTGGGCAATGATTCCAAGTTGCACGATAAATTGCACAATGTAACAGCGCCTTGAGTCCCTCTGCGAACTATGTGTGAATGAAACATGTTAATAATGACTTCAGCAAAGATTCCCTTAAACGGTGGCTGTGATCTTGTCATAGATAAAGACTGTCTCTCCTGTCCCGGAAAGCTTCGCCCAGGGGACATCCACACTCACTGCTTCCATGGCTATCCAAGCAGCATCATCGACAAGCATACCAGCCTGATTCACAAGGATGTACATGAAGCTCAGAAAAGAGGCGTGTTCTTTGATGTGGGTCATGGGCGTGGCTCATTTTCTTGGACTGTAGCAGAGACCTGTGCAATGGAGGGCTTTTGGCCGGATATAATTAGTTCTGATTTGCACGTAGAATCTGCTGATGGTCCCGCATACGATCTGTTGACTGTGATGACAAAAATGCTGCATGTTGGAATGCCGTTGATTGACGTCATCAAAGCGGTTACAGTAACACCCGCTACCGCAATAGGCCGTAGTGACGTGATTGGTTCACTTAGCATCGGGCGCGCAGCAGACATAACTGTGGTACAAATCGAGAATGTTGATCTTGATCTTGAAGACTGCCAAGCATTTTTAAGAAGAATCAAGCATCGCTTCGTTCCCGTTGCTGTGTGGAGAGACGGCGTTCGTTTTGAGACTAAGGAGCCGAAGCCATTTCCTAACACAGCTCTGTATAAGGATTCAGTCTTATCGCGACATGAACTGGCTATCAGACATGGTTTGTGAGGTAGCCGGTTAGTTCAACTAGGGCCAGACCAGCACTCAGGGTCTTTAAATAACTGAGGAGAAAGTGCTGCCTTTGTAATGACCCGTCTCAACACCCTTGAGTTCAAAGTTTAAAGTTCAAAGTTCATTTTGAATTATGCTTATACAATAAGAAAGAAATACACTTACCCGCAAATAGCAAACTGGGGCTTATCTAGGCGTGTAGGGTTTACATTTCTACTATGGAATAAAATATTACATAAGTCCAAAACAAAAAAGTTAATTAAAGCCACAATTTAGCACTGCACCGGTATCGCAGAGGTCTGCGAGGTTACTGCTCAAGTGACTGCTATGATCAGCATCTTAACTTGATTCGTCTCTCCGCAATTCAAATATAGATGGCTTTCATATATAACTAACCTTCTCAAGCTATGACGCTGATGACGATTGTTTACTTGAACTTCTTGATTGGAAAAAACGCGAAACCCAACGCAAATTCCAAGGCAGTCACAACTAATTAGTTGTAACAGCCATATGTTATATCATTTTTTCCAGTATTACGTCAATAAGAAGAAGAATACAATTTAAACTGTTACTTTAAATGCGCTTTAACACTTGCAGAGAAGATATAGCTTCCGGTGGCACACAATCATTGTCGACCTTATGATGAGTTGCTGATTTGTATGTGGCACAACTCCCAACAGTAAGAGCCCAGTTGATCAAAGCCACAGCTCTTTCACTGACAGGAAGATACCTTTCCTAACATCTTAATAGCTGGAGAAAGCACCAATTTCTTCTCTGAAAATTTCCGGATAAACTGATCTACATATGCCCAAAAGGTATCCACAGCTCTACATTCTAGCAAGGCGTGTTCAATATTATCAATAGAACCACAGCGATGACAATTGGGCGTGTCCAATATTCCCATGCTATTTAGAGAGAGGGCTGTCGGAAGCACCCGATGAGCAATTTGGTGTCTCCCTGCTTATTGCTTACTAACGGCGAGTATAGGGTCTTCCACTGCTTGGAGGAGAAGACTGGCTCAGGCTGAAGAGAGGCTTTCCATCGATCTATTGCTGGAACAACTGGCTTTATCCGATCATGTAATTGACCATAAAAATGTCGCGTCTTGCAAGATAAGATATCAGTCGGAGTTTGACCTGCGCCTACAGTGCGGATCGCAAAACAGGGTTGGAGATTAGTGGGTGGTCTTCTTATCTCCGAGTATATCTGTTTCCTCCAATGCTGAGGGATCGCGGATAGGATCTTATTCAACTCTCGGGACGTTCTGTCTAAAGTGCGACCATCATTCCTTATCTGGCCAGACAAAGATCTCGTGAACAGCTCCGACAGGTAAAAAACCAGGAACTCCCTCGTAACAAATATCGCTTATCTTAATAACCCTGCTGCAATCCAGTCCTTGAAAAATAGTAACCCATCATGAAGAGTGATATGACTGTTAAGAAAGAGTGGTTTATTTAGGATGTCCGTGGCCATGGTTGGTACGTTTGTGCGAATACGGCACGGCTCATGTTTAACCCAAGCGGACAATAGTTCCATGTGAAAAGCTGGAATGTCACGGTCAATGCGTTGGAGAGGGTACTCAAGTACTAGGGATAGTTTGCCAAGATCCATATTTGAGATACGTAAAAAGTAGGCCGTAAAACTCTTCCAGTGGGCGTCCCCGCCCGACAATAATCTTCTTAAAGTGTTCAACCTAAAGGCTTGGACCTTAGTTTCAAGGCGTGGAATGTTAAAACCCCCTTCCTTCAGAGACAGAGCCAGTATGTCCCGATTGACAAGAGGGTGCCTGCTGGTTGGGAGAAAATATATTCCGTATTGGGCGGAGTCGCGAATATAATGTGGTATTGCCGTCTCAAAATCGCTATTAGTTTTGTATCGCGATCCATCATTTATAAGGATAAATGAAACTGTAAACTAATCAACCCGCGCCTGATCGAAATTTCAATTCTCTCTACCAGCGAAACGTATTTGTTTGCGTACCTTAGCAACCCAGTTCAGTGCAACGACGTCAATTTCAACATTAGAACCAATCACAGGCCGCAAAAGTGAGACGGCAATACCACGAAATATTGACGGCTCGCGCATAGGCAAAACTATAAGAAGATCGCGATACTAGCCCCGGAGGCGAGTTCATACCGGTCGAAAACGCGCAAGGTTTCAGCAATTGACTGCTCATCCGTGAGTAAGAGGGTCGTGTCATCTGCGAATTGGGATAACTTAACTTCGTTTTCGGACCCAGGGGGTTTAACACCATGGATTCCTGGATTTCTTAATCCTCTCTCCAAATGGCCAAAGCAGTTAGCCAGTCGTTAACCTTAACGGAACTCAAGTTGACACAGAATTATATAGAACTTGGATCCACTGGATAAAGGAAGGGCCAAAGCCAAAGCGCTTAAGGCACTTGAACAGGAAATCGTGCGATACTCTGTCGAAGGCCTTCATCTGGTCGACACTTAACAACAGCAAGTGGCACAGAGTTTGTGTTGGCATACGCAATTATATCGTGTAATAATCGAGCATTGTCATTGATTGTTCTCACCCTAATGGAGGCAGTTTGGTCTGAGTGAATGATGAGCGGCAACACCTCATGTAGCCTATCCGCAAGCGCTTTAGATAGAATCTTATAATCAATCGTAAGAGGAGTGATGGGCCTCCAATTTTTCAGGTGAGTGCGGTCAGCCCTTCTTGAATAGGCTGATTTAGCAACAGAACGAGAACGTCAGTGGCGACGGCGCGCACAGAAAAAACACCAATGAGAATTCAAAATAGAGTAGACTCCACTCTTTTTTTCTCTATTCTAAATTCTCATTGGTAGTTTTGCTGCGCGCGACGTCGCCACTGGCGTTCCCGCTCTGTTGCTAAATCAGCCTAATAATAAAAAAATTACTCCTCGCCGCTGTGACACCGAAAGACGGCCAACTCGGAACGCATGGTTATAGACCTGAACTAATTTATCACCTAACAGGTGCCAGCAATGCTTATAAAAATTGGTAGTAATACCATCAAGACCAGGCGACTTGTCCTTCTCCATTGCATCAACAGTCCTTTTTAACCCCCGAGTTATAAACTCTACTTCACAAGAGTCTCGCGCATTCTCTACAAGTTCGGGGTATGCTCCATCAAGGAATTCTCTTTGTATCTTTTCGTCGCAAGGCTGCGCCGTGTAAAGATGTTTATAAAACGAAAAGGCCTCCCCCAGCAAGTCCCTAGTTTCAGTAACGGTATCCATGTTATCCTTCGTTAAAACACGTATGTTCTGTGCTGAACGACGGCATTTCTCAAGCGAAAAAAAGAAACAAGTACTCTTTTCACCTTCCTCGACAAACTGCGCTTTTGTTAGGATTTTAATAGCCTCCAACTCCTTAAGTTCGAGCTACCTCAAGGCCTCCTTTGCTAAGAGATATTGCTCTATATCACTAGTCATACCATTCTTTGCCCGCTCTTGAAGCTTATCCAACCTACTCTGTAAAACAAACCGTTCATGACGCTTAATTTCGCCAATGATCGTCGCCCGTCTAATAGCAATCCGCTTAAAGCTTAACTTTGCTTTCTCCCACCACTCAAAAGGGTTAGCAAATTTTTCGAACTCTTCAACCCAATTTGACCAGAAACGCTCGATTTCCTCTTGGAAAACGCCGTCCTCAAGAAGCTCGTTATTCAAGTGCCAGTATCCCGGGCCGCGTTCAATTCTTTCAAAATCAAAGGGTCAGAGTCAAACAATCGTGATCCGAGTGGGGATAGGGTTGAATATCCGTTGCAGTTACACATTGGTTAACGGGTTGACAAATAAAAAAGTAATCAATACGTGTGCGGATGAAAAGAGATGGATCTCGTGGATCTCTACCTGTCCAAGTGAAATTGCGTTCATCCTTATGTCGTTCCCTCCAAACGTCTACCAAACTAAAACGTGTATTAAGGACATTTAGAAGCATCGGCGGAAGCGGCGGATTGACGCGCATTAGGAACCCCACCGAGCTTATCCAAGCGCGAGTTAAAAATACGGTTAAAATCGCCTCCCAAGATGTTATCGTTTGAATCCGACAGAAACCTATTTAAATCCGAGAAAAAAGCACGTCGCTGAGAATCTTTTGATGGGGCATGAAACGTTAATCAAGTAAGCGTGCGATCGTCAATTTCCAAAGGCATATTCAAGACACGACCATCGTTATCCCTCCGAATTTGCTTCTCATTGTAAACCAGGCGCGAAGCAATCAGTATAACCACACCTCGGGTAGAGTTCGTCCCATGGGAAAAAAAAGCATCACCCTCCCACTCGCGTTTTATTTGCATATCCAAATCAAGCGTCCAGTGTGTTGCCTGCAGAAATATAATGTCAAATCGGTTTCTCTTTTTAAAAAAAAGCCAGTTTTCGTTTGTCCGGACACCGAAGGCCATTGCAATTAATACTAGCCAGAATGGTCATTAATAGAATCAGGGAGAAAAAGAATAAATACGAATTTGCCATGAACGAGTCTCGTCGGAAAATAAACATTATGGAAAACTATCGGTATGGGCCCTTTTAGCAGCAGATGTAGAAGCATTTTTATCCCTTTGTTTACCAGCACCCAAATTTGGGACAGGGTGGATTTTTGCCCGTCGATGCTGAATTTTTCCGTCCGAATCAGATCGAGTCCGAAATCTGCCTTTTACTTCCCTGAACCGCATGCTCCGTGACCATAGCCTCCGATGTATCACCCGTGTCCTTAACCGTTTCATTGTTCTCCTGTTGAACAAATTTTCCATCATCATCATTAGCTTCTTTTACGTTAACAGCATCATTATCGCTACACGTTTTCTCCGCTAGCAAAGGTACAACCTCCACTCCTTGATCCTCCTGCTTTCTCGTTTCTCCAGCTTGAATGACCTTTTTGTCACCCACGTACGACAAATAGCCCTTCTCGTCACAAATTCTGCATTCAATTTGCGGACATCTTTTCCTAGAGTGGCCTAACTCTTTGCATTCTCCGCACACTGATCGCTGGTTGTTGTGGATTATCCGGCACCACTCTCCTCCAATCCGAAGAGAATAAGGGATCGACTTCTCGGTTAAAAGGTCTGTACTGCCGGATAACATCTCCTTTAATCTCCCCATACTGGTATAGCACCTTTCTGACTTCCTTGTCCTCGATATACGATCGTAGACATTAATAGACTGAGCATGAGGTGGGTGACAAGCAACATGAAGTTCACTGACATCGAAGCCTTCTTCAACCACCGCTTCTGCATCACTCACACTCACAAATTCTACCAAATACTCTCCTCCTCCAAGATCTTGAAATACCACAATCTCCGAACTAATTTCACTTTCCAAACCAGTCTTAAAGTCTCTCAAGTTCATCGCATGAGGAACTTTGAAAGTAACGCTTCGACCTTTCCGGTCAACCATCATTGCCTCCCTGAAGGTGAAATGAATTCTTTCACTTGACGACTTCTCAACGATCACTTAGCTTAAAAGCGAGAAAATCTAAAGGACAATGTCCTTTAAAACTAGGATAAATAACGAAACGCTCTTGATGGACAAAACCAACCACAGATGAAACAGATTGACGAGCAGTCATACAGAGAACAAGTCTGTTCAGTTCTTACTTTGTGGCATCCTGATATCGAGGAGTTGTTCAGACTTGGCAAAAGTATCAACCTTCGACGAGGATGGGATTCGAACCCACGCGTGCAGAGCACATTGGATTAGCAGTCCAACACCTTAACCACTCGGTCACCTCGTCATACAGATAACAAGTTTGTTCAGTTCTTACTTTCTGGCATCCTGATGTTGAAGACATATTTTGATTTGGTAAAAGTATCAACCCTCGACGAGGATGGGATTCGAACCCACGCGTGCAGAGCACATTGGATTAGCAGTCCAACACCTTAACCACTCGGTCACCTCGTCATACAGATAGCAAGTTTGTTCAGTTCTTACTTTCTGGCATCCTGATGTTGAGGACATATTTTGACTTGGTAAAAGTATCAACCCTCGACGAGGATGGGATTCGAACCCACGCGTGCAGAGCACATTGGATTAGCAGTCCAACACCTTAACCACTCGGTCACCTCGTCATACAGATAACAACTTTGTTCAGTTCTTACTTTCTGGCATCCTGATGTTGAAGAAATATTTTGATTTGGTAAAAGTATCAACCCTCGACGAGGATGGGATTCGAACCCACGCGTGCAGAGCACATTGGATTAGCAGTCCAACACCTTAACCACTCGGTCACCTCGTCATACAGATAGCAAGTTTGTTCAGTTCTTACTTTCTGGCATCCTGATGTTGAGGACATATTTTGACTTGGTAAAAGTATCAACCCTCGACGAGGATGGGATTCGAACCCACGCGTGCAGAGCACATTGGATTAGCAGTCCAACACCTTAACCACTCGGTCACCTCGTCATACAGATAACAACTTTGTTCAGTTCTTACTTTCTGGCATCCTGATGTTGAAGACATATTTTGACTTGGTAAAAGTATCAACCCTCGACGAGGATGGGATTCGAACCCACGCGTGCAGAGCACATTGGATTAGCAGTCCAACACCTTAACCACTCGGTCACCTCGTCATACAGATAACAAGTTTGTTCAGCTCTTACTTTCTGGCATCCTGATGTTGAGGACATATTTTGATTTGGTAAAAGTATCAACCCTCGACGAGGATGGGATTCGAACCCACGCGTGCAGAGCACATTGGATTAGCAGTCCAACACCTTAACCACTCGGTCACCTCGTCATACAGATAACAAGTTTGTTCAGCTCTTACTTTCTGGCATCCTGATGTTGAGGACATATTTTGATTTGGTAAAAGTATCAACCCTCGACGAGGATGGGATTCGAACCCACGCGTGCAGAGCACATTGGATTAGCAGCCCAACACCTTAACCACTCGGTCACCTCGTCATACAGATAACACATTTGTTCAGTTCTTACTTTCTGGCATCCTGATGTTGAGGACATATTTTGATTTGGTAAAAGTATCAACCCTCGACGAGGATGGGGTTCGAACCCACGCGTGCAGAGCACATTGGATTAGCAGTCCAACACCTTAACCACTTGGTCACCTCGTCATACAGATAGCAAGTTTGTTCAGTTCTTACTTTCTGGCATCCTGATGTTCAGGACATATTTTGACTTGGTAAAAGTATCAACCCTCGACGAGGATGGGATTCGAACCCACGCGTGCAGAGCACATTAGATTAGCAGTCCAACACCTTAACCACTCGGTCACCTCGTCATACAGATAACAAGTTTGTTCAGTTCTTACTTTCTGGCATCCTGATGTTGAGGACATATTTTGATTTGGTAAAAGTATCAACCCTCGACGAGGATGGGATTCGAACCCACGCGTGCAGAGCACATTGGATTAGCAGTCCAACACCTTAACCACTCGGTCACCTCGTCATACAGATAGCAAGTTTGTTCAGTTCTTACTTTCTGGCATCCTGATGTTGAGGACATATTTTGACTTGGTAAAAGTATCAACCCTCGACGAGGATGGGGTTCGAACCCACGCGTGCAGAGCACATTGGATTAGCAGTCCAACACCTTAACCACTCGGTCACCTCGTCATACCGATAACACATTTGTTCAGCTGTTACTTTCTGGCATCCTTGTGTTGAGGGCATATTTTGATTTGATAAAAGTATCAATCTTCGACGAGGATGGGATTCGAACCCACGCGTGCAGAGCACATTGGATTAGCAGTCCAACACCTTAACCACTCGGTCACCTCGTCATACAGATAACAATTTTGTTCAGCTCTTACTTTCTGGCATCCTGATGTTGAGGACATATTTTGATTTGGTAAAAGTATCAACCCTCGACGAGGATGGGATTCGAACCCACGCGTGCAGAGCACATTGGATTAGCAGTCCAACACCTTAACCACTCGGTCACCTCGTCATACAGATAACAAGTTTGTTCAGCTCTTACTTTTTGGCATCCTGGTGTTGAGGGCATATTTTGATTTGGTAAAAGTATCAATCCTCGACCAGGATGGGATTCGAACCCACGCGTGCAGTGTACATTGGATTAGCAGGCCAAGACCTTAAGCTCTCCCTTTTCTGTGACAATCTCGAAGAACAGTTAACGACGAGGATGAGTAGAACATTGAACAACAATCAACTATTTCAACTATTCGGCCTAAATTTGATTCTTTCCATTTCTTTTAAAAAATGCTTGGACCCATTAAACTGAAATTAAAGGATACTCTAGATTGCAGGGGACTGGTAGAAAGTAAGGTTATCATGATTAGAAATGCCGTTAAGATGGAAAGGGAATTATAATAGCCGAAATGTGCGCGAGAACTTTCAGGGCTTTCCAGAGAAGCGCTGCTGGCGGCTTATCCCCTAACGGGGATGCGGTACTTTTGCAAAAGAATGGTAGAAACTCGGAAGATATCAGTCCGATGAAAACGAACAATTCACAATGCAAACCAATCACTTTTTGATAAACTGCAAATTTAATCAAAGATGTGTTGTTGTTTTTTTCGACAATTTGCAACAGATATTTCAGTTTTTAGGTTAATTTAATTATAACGCTGGACAAAAGTAGCTGTGGATTCAGTTAACAGTTCTCACCTTCAAAAGGTGAATTGGGCGCTATCCACCAGATAAATCTTTATCTCCTGAATAAATGCTTTCAAAAGCAATTATATTAACAACGAGACAGTTTGGCCCAATTTATGCTAGAGACAAATTACTTGTCTAAGACGGATATTTTGTCTGCATTTCGTCTAGAGATATATCCGGTGTTTAGACGAATTAGGGACTAAGATTTGTTTGGATTTATTCGTATGTCAACTCGTCTGTAACACATGCTAACAGCGGACGAATCAGCCGAAGACGAATTTTTTTTCTAGTATAAATTCGGCCAGTGAATCATCCAGTGCTTTTTGAACAACGTGGACTCCTCCATCAGTCGACTCTCTGTAACGAGTGCTTATTTTTACAAAAGCCCCAACTTAGAGTTCCGGATCTCTATAAAGTAACCGTTGTTTGTCAATTGTTTCCTTGGTATTATTCCTTCTGTTTTTGTCATTGTTTTTTTGTTTTCTTTTGTTTTCTTTTTATTGTCATCTTTGCCTTCTGGTGTTTCTCTTCACTAAGTCAAAAACAAAAAAAAAAGCGAGCTTAAGAATTTGTTTATTCGAGCTTTTAACTGGGTTCGCTGCTTATGACAACACTGGCTATAATACTTTGTTCCTCTGGGTATTAGCTCGATAAGAATAAATAATGAAATATTGTTGTCTGGCTACAGCCGTCGAGGAATTTTTCCTGAACGGGTCCCGGTCCCCTCGACTACAGGCATCGGCGTACGTTATGGGTGTGGTCACCATAGTCTAGGAAAATATTGCAGGGAAGGCATGTGCATTACAAGAGGTGGTCCAAATAAGCAGTTTCTTCTGTGGTATTTCTTTTTCTTGCATCTTTTCGATTCAGAATCCTTCTTCTTTAAAGCTTGAAATTACAAACAAAACAATTGTTACACATTAGTTTTTCATTTTTGCACGCTTTGCCGAGAGAAATGGTATTGTGGAGAGGAATTACACAGACAGTCAAAGCTATTGTCAGTTAAAAAGACCTAAATCTAGAAGACTTGAATTTCATAGTCTTTTTTTAGGACGATTTCTTGAGTTATCTAGGTAATTGAAAGGTCCTCCCTTCATTTTATCGATGATCTGAACTTTAAATACTTGCGGGAGTTAAATTCACGTACTGACAACTAGGAAGAAACTCCTGTAAGCAAATCATGAATTGGGTGAAAAACTATGCAAGAATGTTGAACATCGCTTACTTCAAACCCCCCGCCTCACCCACTTCAGTTGAGCTCAATGATGCGTTTCCTGAATGTTTTCATCTTAGGCGCGTTTCCAAAAAAGAGGAGTCGAGTTTCTTTATCTTCTTCTTCCTTTTATTTTTTCTCTTTTTTTTTTTTTGACGTAGAGAGGAAAACTTCTCTGTAGGTAGACAGAATGAAATGTTCACAATTTTCTACTTTGTCAAATCTCATAATACACCTTGTTTACTCCCAAAAATATTGCATAGGCATTATTTTCGATTTCTCTTGGGACATCTTCATATGCCAGGAGAAATTGCAAACAATGATTATTCGATATTTGGGGGATAAACAAGATTTATTATTCCACTATTACGCCATTTTACCATGCTCGTATTTTCATGCTCATTGCTCGTATTTTTCCTCACCCCTGCGGGCTCAGAAAAATACTACGCAACTCGTAAAATATCCGCGCGTATCATATGTTAAACTATCGAATAAGATGTATGTATTATGGGATTTGAGAAAATAGTGAATGCACCACACCGTTCATGCTACTGAACAGCACAATGGAAAATGCACAGGTAAAAAATAGCAATTTTAAAAATATTTAGAGCCGTTGATGTAGGCCACAATTTTAACAGGCCATCGAAGACTTTTTACAACCAAGAAAAGCAATTATCTGTCAACTTTGTTGACTAAATATTTTCCAATTTCGAAACCATACAAACTGATCTTACCAAGAGGGGGTTTATTTGCCACCAAGCCTCTTCTACAGTGACAGCAGTGATGGCAACAACAGCAAGGACAATGATGGCAGCAATGATGACAGCAATGATGGCAGCCACATCCACCACAGCATGGACAACAAGCACAATGATGGCAGTCGATATCATAACAGTGTTCCGTATGCGGTTTGGCAATTGAACCTGAGAACATAGGAACGCAGTGAGTACCAGGTGGAGCGCAAGATTTATTCATACCATGGATGGAAGTGTGATGCCTTAACCAGTCGACTTCTCCGTCTTAAGATTGCAGAGTTTAATTTTGTCGTAATCATTTCGTATGAAACAACGCATATAAAAAGGGATAACGGCTTTGTGATTTAAAGCATCTGTATTCACTAAACAGTACAAACTGAAGGAAGCATCTTCCTTCTCCAAAATAGATCATCATATCTTTATTTACCCTCGAATTTTAGAGTAGCTTGATGTAGTTAGTATCTCCGAGCATTTACCTCCACAACCATGATACACCACAGAAGACAGACCACAACACCGGGACTCCATTCCCTACTCTTTACGAGTAGTGTGTCGGTTCTTTTACGTCCCACAGGTTAATGCACATTGAAGGGTTGGCAGACGGGGCCTACGGTTTATCGTTCTTATTCGAGAAGAATAGAAAGTCCAACCATTCGCAGATGTCATTACATAGGCAGATCTTTTCCTCAGTTATTTAACGACCCTGAGTGTTGGTCCGGCCGGCTTCGAACTCACGACCTCCCGCATGGCAGCCCGGTGTTCAACCCCGTGTTCAACCAACTGAGATTTTGTCAGGTATTTGATGGAACAATGGACTGCGAAATTTTCACGTCTTAAAAGTACTGGATGGTAGCTGCAATTACCACACGTGTCTTTCCGAAAGGTTATTTGTTGTTTAAGAATGTGCAATTTCTTGTTTTTCAGTTTATAATGCGAGTACTTAGATTCTTCCTTAAGAATAAATACATCCTCTACGAATGAGGAAATATGATGAGGTTATTGTAGTTTTATAAGGAATTCAAGTGAAGCTATGATCCTAGC